>NC_133302.1:5380153-5574752 GCF_005239225.2 Populus alba
TATTTAATATTTAGTTTAATTGAGATTATATTCATTATTTATTTTATTTGCTTTTCATTGAGTTAATTTGCCCTCATTACTCGAGAATATTCTTAATCGGATTACCCGAGTTGACTCGAGTTATTTTTTGTGTTTGTTTTTAATTGATATTTTTTTCTAATGTTATCATTCAATAATGGAGTTGGTTGAAAATTGAGTTTTCATAATTTATTTTGATTGTTTTCTATATTAGGATAATTATGGTCTTCATGATCAGTAGTTGCAAGTTTGATATTTTTAATCTCAATTAAAATCATGTCATTTTTTTTTAGTTTTTTTTATAAGAGGTATCTCAATTATGTCTTTAATACATTGGGTTTTGCTTTTTAACTGGGTTATTATTGTCTTATATCCAGGTTGCAAATTTGATAGGTTAATCTAGTTAACTCAGTTTTTTTATTTGATTTCCCCCCCTAATTTCATCATTTAATATTATGTTTGATTGAGAATTTATGCTTCTAATTTATTTCGGTTTGATTTTTATGAGTTTATCTCGGTTTTATGATTTCGAGAATAATGCTTAACAAGTTATTCTATTATTGAGTTGACTTTATTTTTGTGTTATTTTTTTAATTTGAAGTTAAAATTTTTACAAATTTTATCGTTTAACTATTGGTTTGATAGTGATTGATATGAGAATTAAGCTTTACGTAATTTATTTCATTTACTCTTTTATGGGATTATCTTAGTCGTTTGATCAAAGTTATGAAAATTTGACAAGTTAATTCGAATCATGTAGTTTTTTTTTTGTTTTTTTCATATGAGGGTTATCTCAGTCTCATGACCCGAGTCATGAGTTTAGAGGGTTGATTTGATTTGTTTTTTATGGGTTTTTTAACTGATTTTATTTTTTAGTGTTATCTTTTAATATTGAACTGATCGAGATTGAACTTCATTATTTTTAAAATTTATTTTTTTTTCTATATGGTATTTTGGTTTTATAAATCGAGTCGTGGATTTGATAAATTAACTCGGGCGCTTGTTTAAGATCACTTTTTAATTGATTTTTTTTAATTTTATATTTTTAACATTGAGCTGATTGAAAAATTAGGCTTTATAATTTGTATTGATTGTTTTCTATGAGGTTATCATAGTCTCGTAACTCGAGTCATGAATTTGACATATTAACTCAAAATTAATTCATGTCAATGTAACATATTGTTATCTTAACATTAACAAAGTTATCTTGATATATTTTTTTAATAAACTATGTTTTTTCATATTATTCAACTTGTTTTTTTAGATTTGTACAGTCAACTAAATCACATTAAATCAACCTTTATATAATTTTATTTATTTTTAATTAAAAATGATTAATAATATTTAAATGTTTTTTGTCTCGAACCACACGATGAATAATATAGTGAATACACTGTATACCATACCCAAACATAAATTATTTTCTTTTAAAAAAGAAAAAAAAAACTAACAAAAAATAAAATAAAAAAGAACTCCAACGTTCGAAACTCCACTACTTCCCTAGTTACAAGTTCCAGGCAAAAACCCCAACCACAACCTCCTCCGGTACAGGATGCTGCTGCTGCAACAGACAACCCTATTACCTAAATTCCTACTGTTTTCAAAATCTGATTTCAGTTTCAAGCCTTGTTCTTCTTCCCTTTCAACAAGATTATCTTTCATGGACAAATACACCAAGTCCTCTTCGCTAAAACAGTCTCAAAAACAGTTTCAAAGTCCAGTCTTGGCTTGTCAAGCATCAACTGACACTCACGATACTTCTTTCCGGTTCGTACCCGTGTACCAATTTTGTGTCTTTTTTTTTCTCATTTTATCAGTACCCAGATTGATTTTTTTGCAAAAGAAAGAGAAAGATAATTGAGTTGTGCATACAATTGTGCATGTCTTATTCAAGTTTGTGTTTTTTTGCTTTTTTTTTTTTTCATTGCATGAGTGCCCAGATGGAAATTTTTTTTGATAGAGAATAAATAATAAAAAGAAATAGCTGTTTTGTGTTGGTATCTTGTTGGAGTTGAGTGATTAGTTTGTTTAATGTGGTGAATGTAGGAAAGATGACTTGCCAGTTCATGGAGTGTCCGAGGTGATTGTTGGGGTATTGGGAGGTGGGCAATTGGGTCGTATGTTATGCCAAGCAGCTTCAGAAATGGCTATTAAAGTCATCGTTTTGGACCCATTGACTAATTGTCCAGCGAGTGCGATTGCATATGATCATATGGTTGGAAGCTTTGATGATAGTGCAACAGTTCAGGAATTCGCAAAAAGGTTCAATCTTGATGGAATTCGGTTGTTTTTGGAGTTTTTGAGTCTTTTGTGTTAATTTTCTTAATTATGCTGTTGTAGATGTGGAGTGTTGACTGTGGAGATCGAACATGTTGATGCTGCTACAATGGAGAAGCTTGAGCAGCAAGGAGTTGATTGCCAACCGAAAGCCTCCACTATTAGAATTATCCAAGTATGTCTCTTTTGATTTCCAGAGTTGATGGGTAACGTTATTTTGTAAACCATACGCAACTTTGGCATTTAGACTTACTTCATAGGGAGTTTGGATTGAAATTCAAACCCAAACATGATTTTGGCTCCATGATGAAATTTCTAGATGGATCCATGTTTCAATTTTTCAGGACAAGTATCTCCAGAAGGTTCATTTTTCTCGGCATGGGATTCCCCTTCCTGACTTTATGCAGGTTAGCTGCTTTTTGTAGTATTTCCCTGGAGGAAGCCACATGCAGTCTTCATTTTTAATTACTTGTTATTAGCTTAATATCTTCTAGTTAACTGATATTGAAGTATGACTAGTACAGATTGATGATCTAGAAGGTGCCAAGAGAGCAGGCGACTTATTTGGCTATCCTCTAATGCTCAAGAGCAAAAGGCTAGCTTATGATGGGCGTGGGAATGCAGTTGCTAAGAGTGAAGGGGAGCTTTCTTCTGCTGTAAATGGTGAGATGTTCACTACTGAGGCCCAATTACTAAGGGAATTTGGTATCCTATTTAGGCTTGAGAAATGCTATACTTGTATTCATATGTGCTACTGATTAACAGCAGTTTAGTATCCAACATATCTTAATTGCCATTCAAAATGTTTAGGATCCAAATGTTATGGCCAAAGAAGATCCATCATATGTTTTATACTAGACTCTTTTCATCTCCTCTTGTTCATTTTGTCTGGAATGGACACGGTTATAGTATAATTATTATTTGTCTTGTAGAGAACAACAACCAAAGATGTTATTAACCTTTAATTTGGGTTTTGGCTGTAAAATCCATATGAAACAGGCCACTCCCAAGGCACTGGAAACATATTTGATGTCAAATTAAATTCTTGGGAAGAATGTGAAAGCCCATTCATCTAGTTTGGACCAATCAAATAGAAAAATTACCAATCCTGGACAGACTTTTATCTGTGTGATTGTGCCATGTTTTAGATTATGTTATATGGATGGTGTTTAGGGCTCATAGTTTTTCTTATATGTTAATCCAAAGCAACAGGAAGTTGCTTCCTTCCTATCCTTGACAACTTCAGCAATGAGCTTGCTGAGACCTTCAGCATTCTTCGCTCTAACAGGAAAGGTTGTCCATAACTTGACTTAAAAGCCTTCATATGTTTTTGAATGAAATCTCTCTTTGTAAGTCCTTGTCTTTTGACTTGAAATAAAATTGCTTCATCTTTTCATTATTTCTCCTACATTTCCTTGTCACAATTGCTCACCTCTCCTTGTGTTCATAGTCATAAGTAATCGTTAAGAATGTTTGGGTGATTTTGAACAGTGATTGGCTTCATATTATTCTATTATCAAGGGCATTTCTTGTTAGTTTTTTCCTTGAAGCTCATATAGTCTCGCCATTTCAATTCTTTCTAATGGTCCACTTTAATTTCCCCCTCCTTGCTGCTTTTCATGCCTAGTTTGTAGTTCTTATTTTTGTTTTTCTTTATAGAAATAGTTCCTGCTGGATCAACTCCTTGTTGTAATATAATACTCATGATGTTTCCCAGCTCTTGGAGGATTTGATCGAGGTTTATATGTTGAGAAATGGACACCCTTTGTGAAGGAGCTAGCTGTCATTGTGGCTAGAGGAAGAGACAATTCCATTTCGTGCTACCCTGTTGTTGAAACTATTCACAAGTATGGTATAGATAAGGCATTTCCATGTTCTTTTTTGTAGCTATTTTGGTTTTCAGTGCATTTGGTTTCAACAATGTTTGAGTTTGCCAGATGAATTTGACTTGATAATGTTTATCAATTAGTATAGTTGCATCTCCTTACATCTGATTGCAGACATTGAATCTTTCAGGGAAAACATTTGTGATGTGGTTAAGGCTCCTGCTGATATACCGTGGAAGATCAGAAAACTTGCCACTGATGTTGCACATAAAGCTGTTAGCTCATTAGAAGGTGCTGGCGTGTTTGCAGTGGAGTTGTTTTTGACAAAGGATGGTCAGGTTGTACTTGTATTTTTCAGTGTATTTCATTTTGCTGCACAATACATTTCATAATTCTCAGTTTCAGGATTTCAGGAACTTGCTGTCTTTGACTAATATGTTGATGCTTTCCCTTTTAAACAGATCTTACTGAATGAAGTAGCTCCCAGACCTCATAATAGTGGTCATCACACAATTGAGTCCTGCTATACCTCACAATTCGAACAGCATTTGAGAGCTGTTCTGGGTCTTCCACTTGGTGATCCATCAATGAAGACTCCTGCTGCTATCATGTACAATCTACTGGGTGAAGACGAGGTGAATTGTTTTCTTCTCCAATTCCAGTTTTTTATTTTTTTTTCCATTTGTTTAATATTTTGAAACCTCTGCAAGAAGTTTGATGGGGTCCTTTGGTTTCCAAGTCATGTGTTTGAACATTCTTTTATCATATGCACACATAAAACCAAGCATATGCACTCAAATAGTAAATGTTCATGTGTATGTTAATGTGTGTGGACTGCTATTGTGTTTCTGGTAATTCCAAAAGCAGTTGCACAGCATAACTTACATGAAGCACATGCCAATATTTTGTGAGAACTGTAGGCCAATCTCAGGAAACAGAAAGGTTAGGACACGATTTGAATTTAACTATGGATCTTGGATAGGGATTGTGAATATAACATGCAACCAAGTTGTGAAATTGAGGGGTGTCAAATGTCTTTCAAGTATTGAAAATTGAAAGAGTAGGCTCGTAGTTCCTAGCTAATGATGAGTTCTCAATAGAAGTCATTCGGAGTTGGCTGGTGACATGTGCTTCTGATTTAATCATCTTTTTTTCTAAACATTTGCTAACTTCTGGTGCTCATTGAACTCTGATTCAATTCCAAATGTTAGAGGATTCTCAATTGAATGCACGGGTAGGAGCTTTGGGGTTTGGGTGGGCATGTCGTTTTGTTAGCTGAAAAATAGATAGCTCCTTCACAAGTCTACATCAAAATGTTGTCAATTGTTTTTGCTATTTTATGTGTTTTGTCAGAATATTTCAAATAAAAAATTAATTGACTAATGACAATGTTTACGCTTTTAGGGTGAGCCTGGTTTTCACTTAGCTCACCAGTTGATTGGAAGAGCATTGAACATACAAGGGGCTTCTGTCCATTGGTATGATAAACCAGGTTAGTTTTGCATAAATTCTATACTTTCCCCAATTTCATACTCTCCCTCTCTCTTTTTCTCCACTGTAAAGTAATTGTGCAGAAATGCGAAAGCAACGGAAGATGGGCCATATCACTATTGCCGGCCCTTCAATGGGCATAGTGGAAGCACAGTTAAAATCAATGCTGAAGGAAGAAGGTTCTGAGAGTCAGACTGCTGGTAAGTTTCGTAGGATGACTTGATCATTGTACTCGATCTTGTGGCTAGATGACATGTTCTAGTTGTATGGTTTTCCTCACCTTCTCTTACTGCAAATTTCCATGAGTTGCATTATGAAGTATGTATCTGTCTTAAAGTTAAAATGGAGATTAAATGTCCCTTCCATCATTCACAAGTTCAATTTTTGGATTTATGTTTTGCTAATTTCTTGGAGATAGGTACTGGATATAGTAGTCGATAGGTACTAGAGGTAGTAGACTTACCTTATCGTTCATTTTGGAGGATCTAAACTCATGAATATATTTCAGCTCAATTATAATCAGTTTCATACATTTTTCTTATTAAATATTATAAGACCTCACAGTTAAACTTAAGATGTATGTGTTCTTTCAGTTTAAGTTTATTTTGGTTCCTGATGTTTGTTAAAATGTAGTTACACCGCGTGTTGGGATCATTATGGGCTCTGATTCAGATCTTCCTATAATGAAGGATGCTGCAAGGATTTTGACTGTGTTTGGAGTGCCTCATGAGGTTGCTTTTTAAATTTGCAGTTTTCTTCTGGAATCTGCCAGCAATGGTTTCTTTTGTTCTATCTATACCTGACTTTCATGGCTAACAATATGTAACTTGCAGGTGAGAATAGTATCGGCCCATCGAACTCCTGAAATGATGTTTTCTTATGCACTGTCTGCTCAGGACCAAGGCATCCAAATTATCATTGCTGGTGCTGGTGGTGCAGCTCACTTGCCAGGCTAGTTATACATGTGATGGTTTATATACAATATTATGCCTGTCAACTCTCACTGGCCTTAATAAAGCATTGGTTTGACTTTACAGGTATGGTAGCTTCGCTGACCCCCTTGCCTGTTATCGGTGTTCCTGTGCGTGCTTCTGCTTTGGATGGAATGGATTCACTCTTATCAATTGTACAGGTACACTATTTCATCACAGATAATATAACATTTTCAGGATGTCAATTGTCAAAAATAGCAGTGACCTCCAGTTTAGCATTCCAAGTTCCATTACTAGCTTATTTCCTAAAATGGGCACATGGAAAAGTAGACATACCCTTTTCCATTCTTTACATGCTTATTCTTTTTGATCGATTCTCCTTTGAAAGGAAGCTGTAGTTCTTTCATGACGAGATCAGATCTTAACACCATGTTTATAGAAATATTAAACATAAACCCAAGTTCCCATTTAAATCAGGAAGTTATGAGGATGTTTTTGTCATCCATCACAGAATCATCAGTTTGACCCTCATTGCAGGAAGTTGATGTCCAACATATAATCCGTTGCCTGTGTTTGACATTTATTTCATTCTTTTTTAATTCGCTCAATTTTTTATTTTAATTTGTCTTTCATTAAATGTTTCCTTAATCTATTATTATCCAGATGCCAAGGGGAGTCCCTGTTGCAACTGTGGCAATTAATAATGCCACAAATGCAGGTTTGCTAGCAGTAAGGATGTTGGGTGTTGGTGATACCGACCTTTTGGCAAGGTTCTATCTCGCCCTCTCCTCTGTTTATATGCTTGTGTGACAGGATAACAACTGAAGTTTTCCCTCAACTGTAATCCTATTTGTTTTGCAGAATGAGCCAGTATCAAGAAGATACAAGGGACGATGTCTTGAAGAAGGCAGAAAAACTACAAACCGATGGCTGGGAAACTTATTTGAATCCTTGAGTAGTAGAAAACTTGTCTGGTAATTCTTGTTTTCTGTGTGATGGACCAAAATTTTGAGAGTTCATACCTACCAATGAAATTCCTTCAAAACTCATCCCCACACCACAATTTTGCACGTGCAAGCAGATCACCAGGTAATGTGACAGATTAAAAAAACCTGCTGTCCTCACATTGAATTAAGCGATGCATTTGGCATCATAAGATAATTTTGTAGCATGTTGGAAGTCTGAAAAGCAGAGAAATTTTATAAACAAAGAGGGGAGAGAGAGGTAGGTCATTTTGGAGGGAGAGAGCCTTGTATCCGTACTTGTATGATTCATGTTTTTTCCCCTGTTCAATCACTCAATCAAAGTTAATTCTTTCTGTTTGTGGTATCAGTTCTTTTCTTTCTTTATTTTCTTTCCTTTTGTTTCTCTCCTTTCTGGGAGTGGAAACAAAACTGAGTTCCATCAGGAGACTTCTGTTCTTCTATCCAGGCCCCACAGCCTACACTGTAAATGGTGTTTAGCAAGGTGATGGCAACCATGTTATGTTAGTGCTCTCCCTAACGTGTTAGGGATGCAATGGAGAACTCTAGTAACAGTAACGGGCCAGTTAAGATTCTTTTACCAATTGTGTTTCCTGTTTGGAACAAGGTCAAGCCTTGACTTTGTCAAAATCTATGAAATTCTTTGTTCAATTCTGAATGGTTTTGATGGACCAATTTCCATGCCCCTTTGGAAGACCGCTGCAAGTAAATTTGTTTGAAGTCATTATATCAAGACACATGGAAGCCGCTATGGCATTAATTTTCAGAGAAAGGGAACATGCAGGGGAAGCAGACTGGCAGGGCAGTGAATAACGTGATGATGGTATTAGACGTGTTTTCAAATATTGGAATTAACGTTGTTAGCAGCAAACAGATGACCAAAGGTCACGGAAGCCGATTAAGGCATAGCTGTCAGAGTCTGACTGGGAAATTGACTGGAAAAAGGGTTTGGGCTATTAAGGTCAATTCGCCACTTAACCTTGGATTGATTTTTGTTATTAAAGCAGTATTATTTTTTATTTTTATACATCTTTTTTTTGTTCGAGCTTTGTTAGCTTTGTTAAGTGAATTGGGTTATTAAAAACATGTTGAATCAATCAGTGTTTTATCATATTAATATCTTATTTGGTTCAATTAAAAACCTAACAGAAGTCAGGCTCAAGATCTCTAGTTTTTTTTTGTTTTTTTAATATCGTGTTTAGCAAGTAAACGAGTTTTCAAAATAATAATGGAATGAACATTATTAGCCAGCGAAAGAGATGACCGAAGGGCATGTAGCTAATGTTCAAGGATTCAAGCTAATGAAGGTTGTGACACTCATGTTAGGGTATGGAGCCACCAAGTTTGACCGCCTCAAGGACGGAGCCACCATGCTTGCCCTAACCAGCAATTATAGCCTGAGAATTCCTTCATCTCTAGTGAAAATTTTCGACACCGACGCCGGAGGCTCAAAGCCAATTGCAATCACGTTTTCAAGCAGAATACATGGGAGGGACTTTTGCTGTGAATGGCAAGTCAACCATTAGAACACAGCAGGAAAACCTGTATATTAGCCATAATTCTTCTTTTCATTTCATGAAAAAGACAACTAACCTATGCGTTGTGTGGGATTTGACCCCAAGTATGAAAGAGATACAATAAACGGCTCATATGAAATGCATCAAATAATTTTCAATAATAGTGAGTGAAAACAAGGGAATGAAAAATATTTTTCAATAATACACTATCAATTCATAATATTCATTGGCATGGCGGTTAATGTTGTAATCCATTACAACAGTTATAATTTTATTATCTATATAATTATCATTTTATAACCATCTCACCGTAACTATCATGTAAGATCCCACATCGGCGAGTGAGGGGTGTGTTGCTGGCCTTATTAGTAGTGCTGGTGCTAACATGTTGGACGCATTTTGGGGCGTCAAGCTCAGTAATGAGCTCGCGTCATCAGAAATAAAACCGTGAGGACGATAAGGTCCAAAACAGACAATATTCAGCATGTTGGGCCAGGTTATTACATATCATGACTAAAATTCTTAGTTCATAACCAGTAACGCATGAGTAGTGTCGTAAAGACATCCTATTTACACCAAGTTTCATAAATATCATAAAATAAATTATATAAACATTTCACAGCATCTCAGCATCTTTTAAAACATTATATTCTTCAAAAACTAATAAAATCAAACATTACTTCATAATAATTCTTAGATAAAACAAATTAATAATTCTTTTTAATAATATAAATTGAGATCATAAATTTAATCATAACTACTGTTATTACCATCAATATTATTCATTTAAGGTTATCATCGTAGCCATCAACATAGCACATTTATCACAAACATTCCTGAATTTAAGTTGAACCTGCGATACCACTTCCTACACTGTAGTAATTTTCTACGGTCGACACTAAAATGCACCGTCCAAACATGAGTTTGCATTAGACCAACACCCAGAATGTTCCCTCACTGTGTTGAGACAGATAATTTAGCCTCCCATCATCACGTCCAGGAATAGGAGGACTCCTTCAACTTTGATTAAAAATTCATGTATAAAAGCAAGAATTCTTGTTTGCTTTTCAAGGTCTTTGTCTATAATTCATTCAAACTTTAAACCGCGGCCACAAGTCAACACATGACATCTTGCTACACACCAAAATCAAGAAACCATGCCTTGAAACATATTTCATGTGTCCTTGCATGTATATAAGTATAGATCCAATCTTCCTCCCCCATCTTCCATATACCGCAACCTAGCTAACCTTCTTCGTCTCCAAGACCACCACCACCACCACCACCATCCATTTTGCTAGCCAGCTAGCTCTTCGCAGATACCAGATATTGTTGCCTACTTAAGATCCCCAATATTCCTCAGCTTTCTCTTTCAAATGGGTTCTCAGAGAAGAAACCAGTGCTTAACAATGATAATCTCTGTTGCCATTGTTTTTGGACCCTGCTCTCACCAAATATTGGCAGCTAGGCCATTAGAAGGAGAGCAATGGTTAAAGCAAGATCTTGGGAATATTCAATCTCTTCTAAGGGCTCCGGTTACACCATCTGGAGGATCTTCATGCACTAATATTCCTGGCCGTGGTAGTGGCCATTGCCCCTTGGGTGAAATGAACTTTGCTGGCCATAATGTTGCTCATGCACCACCTGCGTTTCCTGATGCCATCGTAAACTTTGCTGCAGCTTCAGTCACTAATTAATAATGAGACCCAAAAACAAGATTCAAGCTCATGAATATCTTAGGGAGTTCAATTATACGAGTAGGGTTTCTCGAGGAAGGTGAGGATAGTTGAAATAAAAGAAGGATGGAGACGGTACTGAACTTCAATTTCATACTTTTTTCTTTTCTTGTTGTGGTGCAACCACTGGAAAAAATATGAGTGGTTGTGAAACAAATGATATAGTTTATTTTTATTCAATTTATTTCAATGAATCAACTTTTGTTTTTGAGTTACTTTTATGTTTTCTTGTTTGTAATTCTTTAGAGAGTTATTAAAGGAAAAACAGAAGAAATATTATATATATTAAGCAGTAACTCGTGTGTGTCTATACTTTTTTCTTTTAATCTTAAACACATGGTTATAAAACCTCGAGAGCTCAATTAGGGCTGAACAAGTCTGAGTTAAAGAAAAAATTAATTTAGATTAACTCACTACAAGTAAATCATTTTATCCCCCCCCCCCAAGAAAAAAGAAAAAGAAAAAAGAACTCAAATGTTAATAATTTTTATTATTGAATGCTATATATATATATATATATATATATATATATATATATATATAGACACACACACACCAATTACGTCAAGATATCTCAAATTCATGCTTAACTTCAAGTCAAAGCCTTTAAGTCTTTGACTATGCAAAACTTTGTCCAAGCTCAAATAATTTTTTTTTTGTTTTAGTTTTCTTTTCTTTTTTATAATATTGGGGTTACGTATCCCATTATTGATTGCAAATTAACACACGAATTACACGTAATCTATGAGTTCTTGTACGTGGTCAATTTGACTTGGTTTATTCTCACTCAATTTTTTTTAAAAGTAGAATTGGGGAATGGTTTGGCTCCAATTTTTATTTTTTTTTATTGTTTGACATTATTTATATAATATCATCTTTGAAAGTTTTATATTTAAATAATTTATTATTAAATAAGCCTTAAATATTATAATTCCATACTTTCCATCATTTTTATCTTCATATTCATCATCTTAATTTTTACAAACAACCTCTAAAATTTTATTTCTGGTACAACTTATTAATAGACCCATAAAAAAAACTTATTTAATTTAAAAATATTCATAATTTTCAAGTTAAAAAATAATATAAATTATATATTCAAATTTTATTGGTTTTTTTAATATAGTTTAGAAGTTTGTTGATTAAGAGCTTATAAATTAAAAACTTATCATTCTATTTTATTTTGATAAAAAATAAATATAAGGTAATGATAAACTCAAGCAAATTTTATTTGAAAAAATATATTAAAAGATAATATAAATTTTATTACATGCTCTCACCTAACAAGGATTAAGATAGTTTTTTTTTACTCGAAGCATCATAATTCATTTCCAATGTCTCAGCTTATTGCCAACTTTAAAAAGACAATGATCGTTTGAGGTTTTTCTTGAACCTCGTCAACAGTCCAAACAAAATTAATATAATACAAAACAAGAATCCAAAATACTGTTCACTCTATAAGATAAATCAAATTGGAGGAGTCTTGCAAGATCAAAGAAGCTTGCATCTGTCCAGACTTAATTAGGTAGGAGTCAGATAACACGACAATCAAAGGGAACAAAGTTTTCTGTTGATTCTTCATTTGAAATTTCGGGTCCAGGAAATTGAAAAATCGATTCTAGAAATATTTGTATGTGACGAGATAACGAGACTGCAGCAACCATTAGATCCCGTTTGTTTACTAGAAAATAGTTTTATTTGGAAAATGAATTCTGGAAAAGTATTTTCTGATGTTTGATAGTATAATAAAAAATAAGTTGGAAAATATTTTTCAATTTTTGATTATATCATAAAAAATAAGCTGAAAAATAACTCATTAATGTTTTATTTTTTTCAAATTTATTAAAATAACAAGGAATAAATCTTATAAATTAAAAAGTTGAATGAGAATAAAATTGAAAAAAATATAATTTTATAAATTATCTCAAATAAAATAAATAATAATCCAAATAATAGAGATCAAATCTAAAAAATAAAAAAATTGGAAGATGAAGAAATTAAAATAATAATAATTAACATTTCATAAATTATTTCAAATAAAATAAGTAACAATTAAAAGAATGAAGACCGAATTTGATAAATAAAAAAATTTAATTAAAAAATGATAAGGAAAAATCAAATAGCAATTATAAAAATAAGGACCAAAGTTAATATAAAAATAAAATTCTACGGGATGAAATTGAAAAATAAATATTCAAAACAATATATATATATATATATAGCAACCAGAAGTTTGATGACCAAATTTGATATAATCAGTAAATAATATGACGTTTCTAATTAAATTTTTCATAACTTTTGGAAAGTGTTTTTCCCCCAAAATAAAAGGAAAATATTTTATTAAAAATCAAGTTAAATTTTTCTTTAACTGAAAGTATTTTCTGTTAATCAAAAATTATTTTTTATTAATTAATTTTTCTAATAATAAATAAAGACAGGAAAGAAATCATTTTCTGAAAAGAAACTCAACCTTAAAATGGAATTAAATGGTGGGCCATCTCCGACATGAATTGGGTATATGGGCAGCCCATAAATGATGCGTTATTTGGTCTGAGGACTATGTGACGAGATGGTAGTAATGACTCCTTCAACGTTGATTAAAATTTAATGTATAAAAGTAAGCTCTTGTTTGCTTTTCAAGGTCTTTGTCTATAATTTAGACTCTCTCCGTTCAAACTTCAAACCGCGGCCACAAGTCTTGCCACACACCTAAATCAAGAAATCACGCCTTAAAACGTATTTCATGCGTCCGTGCATGTATAAGTATAGATACCATCTTCCTCCCCCATCTTCCATATACCAAAACCTAGCTAACCTTCTTCGTCTCCAAGACCACCACCACCACCACCATCCATTTTGCTAGCCAGCTAGCTCTTTGCGGATACCAGATATTGTTGCCTACTTAAGATCCCCAATATTCCTCAGCTTTCTCTTTCAAATGGGTTCTCAGAGAAGAAACCAGTGCTTAACAATGATAATCTCTGTTGCCATTGTTTTTGGACCCTGTTCTCACCAAATATTGGCAGCTAGGCCATTAGAAGGAGAGCAATGGTTAAAGCAAGATCTTGGGAATATTCAGTCTCTTGAAAGGGGTCCGGTTCCACCATCTGGCGGATCTCCATGCACTCATACTCCTGGCCGTGGTAGTGGTGGCCATTGCCCCTTGGGTGAAATGAACTTCGCTGGCCATACTGTTGCTCAGGCACCACCTGCTTTTCCTGATGCCATCGTAAACTTAGCTGCAGCTTCAGCCACTAATAATGAGATCCAAAAACAAGATTCAAGCTCATGAATATCTTAGGGAGTTGAATTATACGAGTAGGGCTTCTCGAGGAAGGTGAGGATGGTTGAAATAAAAGAAGGATGGAGACGGTACTGAACTTTAATTTCATACTTGAATTTTTTTTCTCTTGTTATGGTGAAACCACTGGGAAAAAATAAATAGAAGTATGGTTGTGAAACAAATGATATAGTTGATTTTTATTCAATTTATTTCAATGAATCAAATTTTTTTTTCAGTTAATTTTATGTTTTCTTGTTTGTAATTCTTTAGAGAGTTATAAAAGGAAAACAAAGAAGATGGAAGAAATATTATATAATAGTATATTCGCTCACGCTCCGCAGCAGGTTGAATTATTCTTTTTCTAAACTTCAAAAAAAATGTTAAGAGTTTAGAGATTTTTTTTAGAACATCATTAAATCCAATAAAACAATTCGATATTCTTGAAACTTGTCAACTCAACTTTTTTTCTAACTCAAGTTTTGAATTAAACCGCATGGAAGTTTATCCAAAGTGAATTATTCATTTTAATGGATCCAAAAATAAATTGAATGACCGGTAAAAATATGGTATAGCTTTTAAAAAAAAAACTTTTAAAACAATAATTTGTTTTTATATTGAGGCGATGCCAAATTAGATCAACCTTAGACATCCTGCGACCTGACTTATGAACTTCACTATATTTAATAACTTTGTTGTTTTTATAAATTATTCTTGTTTAATTTTATGATAACATTAGATGCTTTCAAAATTAAGCATCAACCTGAAAAAAAAAATATATTTATTTAAGATCGTGATAACTCCATAAAAAAAGTTTAAAAAATAAACCTTGAATTTCATTTTTCAACCAATCCAATATTGAATAAGAGTGAAATAAAAAAAAATAGAAAAATTAAAGGACTAGAAACTTAAAAAAAAAAAAAAAACATATTAGGTTTGATGGGTAAACCCACTAAACCCGTGAATGAGATAACCCGAGTAAACACGTCAAACCCGCAAACCGAGTAATAGACTCGTTTAGAATTAATAGCTTATTTTTTTTTAACCTATTTTTTATTTAATTGTATGATAACAAAAATAGACGATCATAAAACCGAGCATCAAACCAGTATTGAGACTTAAAAAAAAAAAACTATAATAACCTTATAGAAAGAAAAAGAAAACAAGTTATGAAACTTAATTTTCAATCAGTCCCATATCAAAAGATGAAATAGAAAAAAAAATTATATATATAAAAAGTTAAACTCATCATACCGTCAACATGTCCATGTACTTTCTAAAATTTAATAACATGTTTTTTTAAGACTGTTATTTAACTATATGATAAAAAGAAAAATAGATAATCACATAATCAAATTTAATTAGAAAAAAAAAATACCAAGCAAAACCCACAAACCGGGGCAACTAGAATTATCTTGCCAAACTTACAAATTGGGTCATTGAATCCATAAAGTTTATTAACCTAGTTTTTTTTTAAAAAAATATTTTTTATTTAACTAAATTTTTTTAAAAATAGATCATATCGCAATAATAAAATATTTTTTTGATACCAACCCGATGCTAAGATATTTTTTATATTGCAATACCTATATAAAAAACAAATTAAAATAAATTATCAACTCTAAAACTCCATAAACTTATTATATAAGAATTAAATTTAAAAAATCAGTAATAAAAAAAATAAAAATAAAAATATTGTGAATTACCATTGTAATTCACAATGTTAATGAGTGTGAGAAACATTGTTTTCCCAACATCTATTAGCATTATTTATATTTTATAATTTATAATACTAAGAAGTAACTCTTTTATATATATATATATATATAAAACCTTGGTAGCTTGACTGAGAGCTTAAAGAGAAGATTAACCTGGTTAACTTATTATTTATTTATCTAATCCTAATGCGGTAAAAAATTTATTAATATATTTTTTAAAAAATAGATAATATTGTTTAATATTTTTTTTTTTAAATAGAAATTAACCTTGACTAACCTTCTTGTACCGAATTTGGGTTTAGTAACTCTTAATATTCGAATGTTTAAAAAAAACATATATATACTTATACGTCAATATATTCCAAATTCATTCTTAATCAAGTCAAAGCCTTTAAGTCTTTGACCATGCAAAACCTTGTCCAAGTTCAAATATTTTTTTTTCTTTTCATTTATTTTTTTATAATATTAGGGTTACGTAACCAAATATTGATTGCCAAATTAAACACACGAATTACACGTAATCTATGAGTTCTTGTACGTGGTCAATTTGGCTTGGTTTTATTCTCACTTAATTTATTTTTTTAGTAGAATAGGAAAATGGTTTGCCTTTGATTTTTTTTTTAATTGTTTGACATTATTTATTTAATATCATCTTTGAAACTTTTATATTTATATAATATATTCTTAAATAAGCCTTAAATATTATAATTTCATACTTTTCATTTTTTTTTATCTTCATATTCATCATCTTTTTACAAACAACCTCTAAACTTTTATAGTACAACTTATTAAGAAAACATAAAAAAAAAAAAAACTTATTTTGCAAATATTCTTCATTTTCAATGATTATAAAATGTTAAAAAATAAAATAAATTATGTATTTAAATTTTATTGGTTCTTTAATATAGTTTTTGAATCCCATTTAATTATAAATTTGAAAGTTATCATTCTATTTTATTATGAAAATCAAGTATAAAATAATGATTGGCCGAACTAATTAAATTTTATTTAAAAAAATATATTAAAAAAATAATATAAATTATATCTAATATTCTCAAGGATTTTTTACATAAAGCATGATAATTCATTTCCATTGTCTCATCTTATTGCCAACTTTAAAAAGACTTTGGTATTTTGAGGTTTTTCTTGAACCTCGTCAACACAAACAAAATTAATATAATACAAAACAAGAATCCAAAATACTGTTCTCTCTACAAGATAAATCAAATTGGTGGAGTCTTGCAAGCTCAAAGAAGCTTGCATCTGTCCAGATTTAATTAGGTAGGAGTCCGATAACACGACAATCAAAGGGAACAAAGTTTTCTTGATTCTTCATTTGAAATTTTTGGTCCAGGAAATTGAATAAATCAATTCTAGAAATAGACTAGTTAGGTTGTTCGCACAATGCTGCGAGCTAATTATTTAAAAAATATATATTTATAAAACAAAATATGACTTAAGAGCTTTGAATTTATCTACAAAACTAGACTCAAGAGTCTTAGATCTGATTACAACACTAGATCCAAAAATATTAGGTTTGTCTACTAAACGAGACCAAAAAGTATTAGGCCCGGCGGGAACACCCCAAGAGTCTTGGGTCTAGGTTTATCTGCAAGGCTAGACCTAAGAGTCTTAGGTGTGAATCTAGCAGCACCAAGAGACCTAAGAGCTCTAGGTGTGAGTCTTGCTGCAACGCTAGACTCAAAAGTCTTGAGTTTGGCTACAACTTTAGATCCAAAAGTAATATTTATAATATTAATTATAATACCAAAAGTAATATTTGTAATACAAATAATAGTATTTTTAATATTGATAATTAATAACATTAAATTTGTTTAACTCAAGTTTAAGTGGACATGGTTGCAACACCAGACTTAAAAGTTTTAGATCCCTCTTAAACACCAGATCCAGGAGCCTTGGATCTAGTAGCAATGCCTAACCCAAGAGCCTTGGGACCGAATGCACAGCCAAGAGCCTTATGTCTGAATTGCAGACCCAATAACCTTGGGCTAGGTGGGGCTACACGACCTAAAATATTATTATTATTATTATTCAAGAAACTTGGGTCAAACAAGAGTGAGCGGGTCTGCAGACCCAAGAGGGAGTGTCTACAGACCTAGACACACAATCTACATAGGTGAACAGGTCTGCAAACCATAATTATTTTTTTATTTTATTATATTTTATTTCACTATAATTCCCTAAGCATATATTGAAAGGATATTTTTGTCGGTTTACAAACAAAAATATTCTTGCTGGTAAAATTCTTTGTAATTTACAGATAAAAATATTATGTTAGTATTTTTATTTGTATTTATTGATTTTCTAGTAGTGGTTGGTTAAATGGTTATAAATTCGAAATTTACTCTCCTATTTTATTTTTAAAATTAAGTATAAAATAGTGATAGACATGAGTAAATTCCATTTGAAAAAATATATTATAAAATAATATAAATTACGTCCAGCATTCTCGAGAATTAAGATCGTTTTTTTTTGTTATAATTCATTTCCATTGTCTCAGCTTATTGTCAGCTTTAAAGACTTTGATCGTTACAAGGTTTTTCTTGAACCTCGTCAACACTCCCAACAAAATTAATATAACACAAAACAAGAATCGAAATACAGTTCTCCCTATAAGATAAATCAAATTGGAGTCAGATAACACGACAATCAAACTTTGAACATACTTTTCTGTTGATTCTTCATTTCAAATTTTTGGTCCAGGAAATTGAATAAATCAGTTCTAGAAATAGATATCCCATGATGACTATAAGAGCTCATCACGAAACAGTAAAGATTAAAATGGAATTAAATGATAAGCTCATCTCCAACGTAAATTGGGTATCTGATTATTGACTCCGAAATTACAAATTCAAATCTAATCCAGATTGAATTTTCAAGTTAAATTAAAAAAGAGCTTGAAAAAATAAAATCCAGCTGACAACCTAGTGATTTTCTAGAGGCGCACTAAAAATTAGAAACTAAGTGCACAGTTTAAACATGAGTTTGGACCCAAAACAGCACTAGACCACCACCCAGAATGTTTCCAAAACCTAGCCCAAAAAAAAGCATCCAGGAATAGGAGGACTCCTTCAACGTTGATTAAAATTTAATGTATAAAAGTAAGTTCTTGTTTGCTTTTCAGGTCTTTGTCTATAATTTAGACTCTCTCCGTTCAAACTTCAAACCGCGGCCACAAGTCTTGCCACACCCCAAAATCAAGAAATCATGCCTTAAAACGTATTTCATGCGTCCGTGCATGTATAAGTATAGATACCATCTTCCTCCCCCATCATCCATATACCGCAACCTAGCTAACCTTCTTCGTCTCCAAGACCACCACCAACACCACCACCACCAACACCATCCATTTTGCTAGCCAGCTAGCTCTTTGCAGATACCAGATATTGTTGCCTACTTAAGATCCCCAATATTCCTCAGCTTTCTCTTTCAAATGGGTTCTCAGAGAAGAAACCAGTGCTTAACAATGATAATCTCTGTTGCCATTGTTTTTGGACCCTGCTCTCACCAAATATTGGCAGCTAGGCCATTAGAAGGAGAGCAATGGTTAAAGCAAGATCTTGGGAATATTCAGTCTCTTGAAAGGGGTCCGGTTCCACCATCTGGAGGATCTTCATGCACTAATATTCCTGGCCGTGGTAGTGGTGGCCATTGCCCCTTGGGTGAAATGAACTTTGCTGGCCATAATGTTGCTCATGCACCACCTGCTTTTCCTGATGCCATCGTAAACTTTGCTGCAGCTTCAGTCACTAATAATGAGATCCAAAAACAAGATTCAAGCTCATGAATATCTTAAGGAGTTGAATTATACGAGTAGGGCTTCTCGAGGAAGGTGAGGATGGTTGAAATAAAAGAAGGATGGAGACGGTACTGAACTTTAATTTCATACTTGAATTTCTTTTCTCTTGTTATGGTGAAACCACTGGGAAAAAATAAATAGAAGTATGGTTGTGAAACAAATGATATAGTTGATTTTTATTCAATTTATTTCAATGACTCAACTTTATTTTTTTTTTCAGTTAATTTTATGTTTTCTTGTTTGTAATTCTTTAGAGAGTTATAAAAGGTAAAAAAAAAAAATGAAAGAAATATTATATAATAGTATATTCGCTCACGCTCCGCAGCACGTCAAATTATTCTTTTTCTAAACTTCAAAAAAAATGTTAAGAGTTTAGAGATTTTTTTTACAACATCATTAAATCCAATAAAGCAATTTGATATTCTTGAAACTTGCCAACTCAACTTTTTTTCTAACTCAAGTTTTGAATTAAACCGCATGGAAGTTTATCCAAAGTAAATTATTCAATTTAATGGATCCAAAAATAAATTGAATGACTGGTAAAAACATAGTATAGCTTTAAAAAAGAACTTTTAATACAATAATTTATTTTTATATTGAGGCGATGCCAAATTAGATCAACCTTAGACATGCTGCAACCTGACTTATGAACTTCACTATATTTAATAACTTTGTTCTTTCTATAAATTATTCTTGTTTAATTTTATGATAACATTAGATGCTTTCAAAATTAAGCATCAACCTTAAAAAACTTATATATTTATTTAAGATCGTGATAACTCCATAAAAAAGTTTAAAAAATAAACCATGAATTTCATTTTTCAACCAATCCAATATTAAATAAGAGTGAAATGAAAAAAAAAAAAAAAATTAAAGGACTAGAAACTTAAAAAAAAACACATATCAGGTTTGATGGGTAAACCCACTACACCCGTGAATGGGATAACTCGAGTAAACATGTCAAACTCGAAACCGGGTAATGGACTCCTTTAGAATTAATAGCTTATTTTTTTCTAACCTATTTTTTATTTAATTGTATGATAATAAAAATAGACGATCATAAAACCGAGCGTCAAACCAATATTGAGACTTTTTTAAAAAAAACTATAATAATCTTATAGAAAAAAAAAAGGAAACAAATTATAAAACTTAATTCTCAATCAGTACCATATCAAAAGATGAAATAAAATATATATATATATATATATATATATATATATATATATATATATATAAAGTTAAACTCGTCATACCGTCAACATGTCCATGTACTTTCTAAAATTTAATAACATGTTTTTTTAAGACTGTTATTTAACTATATGATAAAAAGAAAAATAGATAATCACATAATCAAATTTAATTAAAAAAAAAAATACCAAGCAAAACCCACAAACCGGGGCAACTAGAATTACCTTGCCAAACTCCCAAATTGGGTCATTGAATCCATAAAGTTTATTAACCTAGTTTTTTTAAAAAATAATTTTTATTTAACTAAATTTTTTTAAAAATAGATCATATCGCAATACTAGAATATTTTTTTGATATCAACCCGATACTAAGATATTTTTTGTATTGCAATACCTATATATATAAAAACATTATCAACTCTAAAACCCCATAAACATATTATATAAGAATTAAATTAAAAAAATCAGAAATAAAAAAATATCAAAAAAAATATTACAAATTACTATTATAATTCACAATATTAATAAGTGTGAGAAACATTATTTTCCCAACATCTTTTAACTTTATTTATATTTTATAATTTATAATACTAAGTAGTAACTCTTTTATATATATATATATATATATATATATATATATAAAACCTCGCTAGCTTGACTTTGGGCTGAACAAGTCCGGATTAAAGAAAAGATTAATTTGGTTAACTTATTATCTATCAATCTAATCCTAACCCGATCAAAAATTTATTAATGTTTTTTTAAAAAAGATTTGATAATATTGTTTAATATTAAAAAAAAAAAAACTAAAATTAACCTTGACTAACCTTGTCTTAGAACTCAAATCTTGTCCCGAATTTGGGTTTAGTAACTCTTACTATTCGAATGTTAAAAAAAACATATATATATATATATATATATATATATATATATAGACACACACACACGTCAAGATATTCCAAATTCATTCTTAATCAAGTCAAAGCCTTTAAGTCTTTGACCATGCAAAACCTTGTCCAAGCTCAAATATTTTTTTTTTTCTTTTCATTTATTTTACGTAATCTATGAGTTCTTGTACGTGGTGTACGTGGTCAATTTGACTTGGTTTTATTCTCACTTAATTATTTTTTTTTAGTAGAATAGGAAAATGGTTTACTTTTTGATTTTTTTTATTTAATTGTTTGACATTATTTATTTAATATCATCTTTGAAACTTTTATATTTAAATAATATATTCTTAAATAAGCATTAAATATTATAATTTCATACTTTTCATTTTTTTTATCTTCATATTCATTATCTTTTTACAAACAACCTCTAAACTTTTATTGTACAACTTATTAAGAAAACATTTTAAAAATAAAAAACTTATTTTTGCAAATATTCTTCATTTTCAATGATTATAAAATATTAAAAAATAACATAAATTATGTATTTAAATTTTATTGGTTCTTTAATATAGTTTTTGAATCCCATTGATTAAATGGTTATAAATTTGAAATTTACCATTCTATTTTATTATAAAAATCAAGTATAAAATAGTGATTGACCGACCTGATTAAATTTTATTTGAAAAAATATATTAAAAAATAATATAAATTATATTTAATATTCTCAAGGATTTTTTACACAAAGCATGATAATTCATTTTCATTGTCTCATCTTATTGCCAACTTTAAAAAGACTTCGATATTTTGAGGTTTTTCTTGGACCTCATCAACACTCCAAACAAAATTAATATAATACAAAACAAGAATCCAAAATATTGTTCTCTCTGTAAGATAAATCAAATTGGAGGAGTCTTGCAAGCTCAAAGAAGCTTGCATCTGTCCAGACTTAATTAGGTAGGAGTCCGATAACACGACAATCAAATGGAACAAAGTTTTCTTGATTCTTCATTTGAAATTTTTGGTCCAGGAAATTGAATAAATCAATTCTAGAAATAGACTAGTTAGGTTGTTACACGATGCCGCGAATTAATTTTTTTAAAAAATAAATTATTTAAAAAAAACTATAACCCAAGAGCTTTGAATCTATCTACAAGGCTAGACTCAAGAGTCTTGGATCTGTTTACAACACTAGACCCAAAAATATTAGGTTTGTCTACTAAATGAGACCGAAAAGTATTGGGTCTAGCTGGAACACCCCAAGAGTCTTGAGTCTAGGTTTATCTGCAAGGTCAGACCTAAGAGCCCTGGGTGTAAATCTGGCAGCACCAAGAGACCTAAGGGTCCTGGGTGTGAGTCTTGTTGCAATGCTAGACCCAAGAGTCCTGAGTCTGGCTACAACATCAGATTCAAGAGTAATATTTATAATATTAATTATAATACCAATAGTAATATTTATAATACAAATAATAGTATTTTTAATATTAATAATTAATAACATTAAATTTGTTTAACTCAAGTTTAAATGGACGTGGTTGCAATACCAAACTTAAAAGTTTTAAATCCCTCTTAAACACCAGAATCAAGAGCCTTGGATCTAGTAGCAATGTCTGACCCAAGAGCCTTGGAACCGGATGCACACCCAAGAGCCTTGTGTCTGGATTGCAGACCCAATAACCTTGTGTTAGGTGGGGCTACATGACCTAAATTATTATTATTATTATTATTATTATTATTATCCTTCAAGAAACTTGGGTCAGACAAGGGCGAGCGGGTCTGCAGACCCAAGAGCCTGTTTGTAGAGGCGAGTGGTCTGCAGACCCAAGTGGGAGTGTTTGCAGACCTAGACACGCGATCTACAGAGATGAACAGGTCTGCAAACCATAATTATTTTTTGATTTTATTTTAATTTTTTTTTTCACCATAATTCCCTTAAGCATATATCGAAAGGATATTTCTGTCGGTTTACAAAAAAAAATATTCTTGCTAGTAAAATTCTTTGTAATTTACAGACAAAAATATTTTATCAGTAATTTAGTTTATATTTATTGATTTTCTGGTAGTGGTTGGTTAAATGATTGTAAATTTGAAATTCACTCTCCTATTTTATTTTTTTAAAATTAAGTATAAAATAGTGATGGACATGAGTAAATTTTATTTGAAAAAATATATTATAAAATAATATAATTTACATCTAACATTCTCAAGAATTAAGATAGTTTTTTTTTTTTTTTTTACACGAAGCATGATAATTCATTTCCATTGTCTCAGCTTATTGTCAGCTTTAAAATGACTTTGATCGTTACAAGGTTTTTCTTGAACCTCGTCAACACTCCAAACAAAATTAATATAACACAAAACAAGAATCGAAATACAGTTCTCTCTATAAGATAAATCAAATTGGAGTCAGATAACACGACAATCAAACTTTGAACATACTTTTCTGTTGATTCTTCATTTGAAATTTTTGGTCCAGGAAATTGAATAAATCAGTTCTAGAAATAGATTGCCCATGATGACTATAAGAGCTCATCACGAAACAGTAAAGATTAAAATGGAATTAAATGATAAGCTCATCTCCAACGTAAATTGGGTATGTGATTATTGACTCCGAAATTACAAATTCAAATCTAATCCAGATTGAATTTTCAAGTTAAATTAAAAAAGAGCTTGAAAAAATAAATCCAGCTGACAACCTAGTGATTTTCTAGAGGCGCACTAAAAATTAGAAACTAAGTGCACAGTTTAAACATGAGTTTGGACCCAAAACAGCAGTAGACCACCACCCAGAATGTTTCCAAAACCTAGCCCAAAAAAAAGCAGGCTCCCTTAGTGGGTCGAGACAAAGAATTTTGCATCCCAACATCACATCCAGGAATGGGAGGACTCCTTCAACGTCGATTAAAATTTAATGTATAAAAGTTCGTTCTTGTTTGCTTTTCAAGGTCTTTGTCTATAATTTAGACTCTGTCCGTTCAAACTTCAAACCGCGGCCACAAGTCTTGCCACACCCCAAAATCAAGAAATCACGCCTTAAAACGTATTTCATGCGTCCGTGCATGTATAAGTATAGATCCCATCTTCCTCCCCCATCTTCCATATACCACAACCTAGCTAACCTTCTTCGTCTCCAACACCACCACCACCATCCATTTTGCTAGCCAGCTAGCTCTCTGCAGATACCAGATATTGTTGCCTACTTAAGATCCCCAGAATTCCACAGGTTTCTCTTTCAAATGGGTTCTCAGAGAAGAAACCAGTGCTTAACAATGATAATCTCTGTTGCCATTGTTTTTGGACCGTGCTCTCACCAAATATTGGCAGCTAGGCCACTAGAAGGAGAGCAATGGTTAAAGCAAGATCTTGGGAATATTCAATCTCTTCGAAGGGGTCCGGTTCCACCATCTGGAGGATCTTCATGCACTAATATTCCTGGCCGTGGTAGTGGCCATTGCCCCTTGGGTGAAATGAATTTTGCTGGCCATAATGTTGCTCATGCACCACCTGCTTTTCCTGATGCCATCGTAAACTTTGCTGCGGCTTCAGTCACTAATAATGAGATCCAAAAACAAGATTCAAGCTCATGAATATCTTAGGGAGTTGAATTATACGAGTAGGGCTTCTCGAGGAAGGTGAGGATGGTTGAAATAAAAGAAGGATGGAGACGGTACTGAACTTTAATTTCATACTTTAATTTTTTTTCTCTTGTTATGGTGAAACCACTTGGAAAAAATAAATAGAAGTACAAATGATATAGTTGATTTTTATTCAATTTATTTCAATGAATCAACTTTTTTTTCCAGTTAATTTTATGTTTTTCTTGTTTGTAATTCTTTAGAGAGTTATAAGAGAATATATATAGAAGTAACTCATATATATGGATTATTTTTCTTTTATCTTAAACATGGTTACAAAGCCTCAATAGCTTGATTTAGCACTGAGCAAGTTTGGTTTAAAGAAAAAATTAATCTAGATTAACTTGCTATCTAATCAATTTAATTCTAACCACCCAAAAATTTATGAACTTCTTTTTAAATAAAAGGTGTCAAGATAATAGTTTGATGCTTTTAAAAAAAATAAATAAATCAACCTTTCCTAGCCATACCACAAAAAAAACTCTAATGTCTCTTATTTTTTAAAAATTTTGAAATATATACTTTTACCTATTACATCAAGAAATCCTAAATTTATAATTTTAAAGGATGTAACTTAACCGATTAAGTCTTAGATTTGCTCCCTAAAAATCACTAGTTCAAGTCCCACAAATCTCAGGACCACTTAAGGCTTACATGATTATTCGAGGTACATGCAAACTAGTCCAAATATTCACTTTAATAATAAAAAAAATCTCAAATTCATAATCCTGAGGGGTGTAACTTAACCGATCAGGTTTTGAACTTGCTCCTTAAAAATCACTAGTTCAAGTCTCACAAATCTCATGACCACTTAAAACTTACATGGTTATTAACTTCAAGGCTCATAAAATTAGTTAAGAAGCACACAAACTAGTCCAAATATTCACGTTAATGAAAAAAAAAACAATTCCCAAATTCATATTTATCTTCAAGTCAAACCCTTTAAGTCTTTAACCATGCAAAACTTTGTCCGAACTCAATTTTTTTTATTTTTTAGTTTCTTTTCTTCTCTTTTTTATAATATTGGGGTTACGTATCCCAATATTGATCGCCAAATTAACACACTAATTGCATGTAATCTATGAGTTTCTTGTGCTTTCAATTTGACTTGGTTTCATTCCCACTTTTTTTTTTAAGTAGAATAGGAAAATGGTTTGACTTTGATTTTTAATTTTTTTTTATTTTTTTACGTTATTTATTATATATTATCATCTTTGAATCCCTTATATTTAAATAATATATTATCAAATAAGCCTTAAATATTATAATTTCATAATTTCCATCATTTTTATCTACATATTCAACAATTTTTTTACCAACAACCTCTAAAATTTTATTTCTTGTAAAACTTAATAACTTTATGTTAGAATAAGAGACGCGTAAAAAAAAATATTTTTTTTTTTGCAAATATTAATGTTTTCAACAGTTATAAAGTATTAAAAATAATGTAAATTATATATTTGAGTTTTATTATTTTTTAATATAATTTTATAGTTTTGTTGATTAAATGATTATAAATTTATATTTTATCATCTTATTTTATTCAATAAAAAATTAATATAATACAAAACAACAATCGAAATACAGTGCTCTCTATAAAATCAAATTGGAGTGTCTTGCAAGCTCAAAGAAGCTTGCATCTGTCTAGACTTAATTAGGTAAGAGCCGAGTACCAAGACAGTCAAAGGGAACAAAGATTTCTGTTGATTCTTCATTTGAAATTTTTGTTCCAAGAAATTCTAAAAAATCAACTCTAGAATAGATAAGCCTCTTTACCCGTGATTTGCCTTGAGGTTAGATAATTTTATAATTTTTTTGAATAAAAAACAATGTTCAAGTACTAAAAATGAGTAAAAATATATAAAAAAACTGTTTATGATAAATATATAACAATGTTAATTAGAGCAGAGCTAAGTCAATACAGTTTGACATCCTGTCAAACTCGCGATTTAAATTATGTTACTGAAATAACTCATAGTTTAAAAAGAATTAAAAAAAGATATTTAAATAAAAAATGTTAATTTTTTTAAACTCGTGATCCAAGTCCTTAAATTTGAGGCATCTAATGTAAAAAATCATGAAATCTAATTAAAAAAAATATATACATTAAAGGTAATATTGAAAAAACATTTGATGGCACAAAAGGATTTTTAAAAAATAGCAATTCAAAAAATCAAAATCAAAATCAAAATCTCTATAACTATAACTATTATTATTATTATTATTATTATTATTATTATTATTATTATTATTAAGTAATATCATCACTATCACTATTACTATCATTGTTGTTGTGAAAAAATAAAAACCATAAACTTGATTTATAGCCACAAGAACTTTGATAAAAGAGTGAAGAAAAAAGATTAAGAGATTAAAAGTAAAATGACTGAATTGAAACATTTTATATATATAAATTAAAGAACCAATGGTTAGATTAAAAACAAACAAAAGTTCAACAAAAAAAAAAATAACTAAAAAACAACAATTAAACCATCTGCATTGGTTCAAAAGTTATGTGGCTTGAATATTCAGAGAAAAATACTGCATTTTGTTTCCCTTGCTATTTATTTTCAAGTAAACCATCTGGAAAGCCAGGATCAGACACATTTACTGTTAAAGGATTTAATTGTTGGAAGAAAGTTAATGATGGGGAACGATGTGCTCTTTTGACTCATGGGAAAATGTCCAAATTCAGCTCATAGATTTGCTACCAGGTGCTTGGAAAATTTGAAAAACTAGTCATGTCATATTGAGAAGGTAGTTAAGAGGCAAACTACTTAAGAAGTTCAGAATAATCGATTGCGTATTAAAGCTTCAATAGATATTGTTCGTTGGCTCACGTTTCAAGCATGTGCTTTTAGAGGGCATGATGAACGTCCAGAATCAAAAAACCGAGGTAATTTTCTTGAAATGATGAAACTTTTAGCATCATACAATGAACAAGTAGGTGCTCTTGTTTTGGGTAATGCTCCATAAAATGCTAAATACACCTCACATCAAATTCAAAAAGAAATTTTGCATGTCTTTGCTAGAAATGTTCAGTCTTCAATTCGTCATGAGATTGGTGATGCAAGATTTTGTTTAATTGTTGATGAAGCTCGAGATGAATCTAGAAGAGAGCAAATGGCCCTTATTATTAGGTTTGTTGATAGAAGTGGATTTATACGAGAACGATTTTTGGATATAGTTCATGTCAAAGATACAACTGCTGCAACTCTTAAGGAAGAGATTTCCTTTGTTTTATCTCATCATAATCTTGATTAACTTTCTTTCAGAATGTGATCTTTATTATTTAACATTGTTAGTGCTTCTTGCAAGCGTAATGATGATTTACGGGCTTTTCAAGCAGCTACAATTGAGCATCTAGTTGATATTTGGTGTGATTGAAACGGTTAAAGGAGTTAATCAAGTAGGTGGTTTGCAACGACCTGGAGATAGCAGATGGAGCTCGCATTTCAAATCAATTTGCAGTTTGATAAAAATGTATGGGCAACTTGCTTGGTTCTTGAAAACATTGCTTTAGATGGATCTTCATTTGAAATTTTTGCTCCAAGAAATTGAAAAAATCAACTCTAGAATAGATAAGCCTCTTCACCCGTGATTTGCCTTGAGGTTAGATAATTTTATAATTTTTTTTGAATAAAAAACAATGTTCAAGTACTAAAAATGAGTAAAAAATATATAAAAAACTGTTTATGATAAATATATAACAATGTTAATTAGAGCAGAGCTAAGTCAATACAGTTTGACATCCTGTCAAACTCGCGATTTAAATTATGTTACTGAAATAACTCATAGTTTAAAAAGAATTAAAAAGATATTTAAATAAAAAATGTTAATTTTTTTAAACTCGTGATCCAAGTCCTTAAATTTGAGGCATCTAATGTAAAAATCATGAAATCTAATTAAAAAAATATATACATTAAAGGGTAATATTGAAAACATTTTGATGGCACAAAAGGATTTTTAAAAAATAGCAATTCAAAAAATCAAAATCAAAATTCAAAATCTCTATAACTATAACTATTATTATTATTATTATTATTATTATTATTATTAAGTAATATCATCACTATCACTATTACTATCATTGTTGTTGTTGTTGTTGTTGAAAAATAAAAAACTATAAACTTGATTTATAGCCAGAAAAAGATTAAGAGATTAAAAAGTAAAATGACTGAATTGAAACATTTTATATATATAAATTAAGAACCAATGGTTAGATTAAAAACAAACAAAAGTTCAACAAAAGAAAAAATAACTAAAAAACAACAATTAAAGCTCAAAGGTTTGAATTGAAAATAACAAAAAAATAAAGGACCATAATGTATTTACAAGAGTAAAAAAAAAAAAAAATAGTTGTTAGAGATACATCAGCTAGATCAAGAGGACATGTGCCTCTTAAATAGAAGGGGAGTTGATGATGAATAATTTAAGACACAGTGATAATTATTTTTTACAACTAGAAATCACCGCGTGTACTGCCAAAGCATGCAACAATTCCAACACACATCAATAGGTTTTTCAATAAAAAATTATTATTTTAATGGTAAATTACATAATTACCATCAATCAAACTCATAATTAACAAAAAAAAAAAACAATGCTAAAAATACCAAAATACTCTAAAAACAATGAATTAAATGTTTTGCATTAAAGTTATATATTTTTAAAACTAGAAAAATACCTAAATGCCCTTACTGACATCACTTAAATTTATTTATTTTTCCTCCTTGTGTGGTATTTTAGTTATTTTATTGTTTATAAAAATATTAAATAGATAAAAACACCCTCAAATAAATAGATAATAAACACTATAAAAATATAAAAAATATTCTTAATCCAAAAAACATTTCCTTTTTTAATAAGAAAAACAAAATGATCACAACACTACATTGATGAATAGAAAAATACGAGAGAAACTAACAATAAATCTCCTATACTTTTTAGTATATTTGTTAATTGCCCAACAATATATATGTTAGTGACGAGAATCATAAGGGATAATAACTTTAACCAAACTAAATTAAATACTTATCTCAAACAACCAAATGAATATGAATTATTTTTTACCCGTTCAGGTTTGAGTAATACTCGAAGTAAAAAATTATATTCAGGTAGGGCATGGATATCTCCTTGCTCGACCCGAAATCTTTACCCTAATCTAATCATATTCAGTTAGGGAAATCTCAAAACAGCCTAATTTTTACCCGAAATCTTACCCTGACCCAAACCCGAAATCTTACCCTGACCCAACATCAAAAAACCCCTTACAGTTTGAAAAAAATTACATATTGAAATATTAGGTTTCCCTATCCACTCCAGCCGCAACCACTCTGCTCTCTTCCTCTCACTCTCTTCTCCAATCTGCAACTTCCCCGGCCAGCAGCAGAGGTTGACAACAACACTAGCAGGCATTAGCCCTAACTAAATCTGTCATCTCAGCAAACAACAACACTAGAGATTTTTCTCTCCAAAGAGCTGAAGACTTCACTCACAAGTGAACTGTGATGCTGTGAAGGCCTGTTTTTACTTCAAAATCTATAGTTGTGTTTGGGCTTAACCTTCTGATGCATTTGGTTTGGTTTTGGAAATATATTCTTCTGGGTTTTGCAATGCCTGATACCCGATGGATACCCGACACCTGATCTGGTTCGGGGTAAATTTTGAAAGATCAAGTTCAAGTATGAATAATGAAAAACCCGATATGATTATTGTCATCCCAGTCACGAGACAGTAAAGCATTAAATAGGAATTAAATGGTGGGCTCATGTCCTCTGTTGATTGGGTATCCGGGCAGCCCATAAAGGATGCATTGTTTGGTCGGAGGATTATGTGACGAGATGGCAGCGACGGTGAAAGTGATATTAAAGTGGCGGGATGACGATGTATGTGACAGTAATAGTAGTGGTGGACCAGCAGTTGTTCTGTCGGTAATGGTGGAACAATAATAGTAAAAATGGGTGTGCTGGTTGAACATGGTAGAGGGTGGCTATAAAACTTTACGTAATGAGTTGACTCGGAAGTATATGACTTAGAATCAAACTCGGATTGGATTTTCTAGTAAAATTAAAAAATAAATTAAACAAGTGAAACCTCTAGCTGACTAGGTCAAATTTATGTCGTACAACACCAAAAATAATTTTAAAAAAAGAAAAACAAAATAATATTATTTTAATAAAAATAAATGACCTGATAATTCTAGAATTAACCTCATAATTGAAATCTTTTTTCTATATCAATCTCATCTAAATTTGACAATTATAGTATGGTAGCAATAAAATAAAAATATTATTTTAAAAATTTTTGACTGGCTTAATAAGTTAACTTAAAAAACTAACTAAATTAAAAAAAAAATACACTCGAAAAACTCATGTTGACATAATGGACTTAGGCTAATCTTATTAACAAAAACTACATCATTAACCCCATTAAGGCTAATCTGATTAACAAAAACTACATCATTAATACACTAACTTTTTATTAAAAAATATTTTTTAAATATTTTTTTATTTTGTTAACAAAATATGGTAAACCGAAATTGATCACTAAGTTAGAGTAGCAATGATATCCTCTTCAAGCCATTATGGTAAAGTGAATGAAGGTTTCTTGCGGTTTTATGGAAGAATCCATGAAAGTTTCATTCGAGTGGCCCTTCTAAAACTCCAGTTGGGCTGAACCCATTGAGCATTTTTAAAACCTTCATTCACTTTCTTTTCTCCTTTTAAAAATATATGAAAAATTATTTTAATATATTTTTAATTAAAAAACATTTTAAAAAAATACTTCTATTACCAAACACGCCCTTTCACTACTTTCTCCTCTCCTTTTCCTCCCTCTTTTTTTTTTTTTTTTACCTTTAGTTCATTTACTTGATAATCCCATATAGGCTTATATGCATAATGTAGTCTACATCCATCAGATCTATGACGAAAGAAAAAAAGAAAATAAAGTGCCTTAATTAAAATTATTTTGGTAATGAAAGTAAAGGAATGATAAATATAATTAGTGGTATTTATAGAATAATATAATTATATTATAAAGTTTTACCTAACAATTTAAATTTTTTGATTAAATTGATTCTTTGATATAATATCAAAGTCGTGATAGCAAAATGGTTATAAGTTTGAATTTTTATCATTATTATTCTCTCTTTTAATTTAAATTAATTAATAGTGCAAGATAATGTAGACATATATATAAGTTTAAAGTTTAACTTTTACTTAAAAAATATATTTAAATTAAATTGGTTTTATATATATATAAAAGGACTTAATATGAAATACCAATAACAATGAAGATCATAATATATTTATCGAGGTATGAGAGAGAAATGAAAGCGGGAAAAAAAGTCACTAGTGATAAACCGATCATATTGAATGACATGCTCCACTTATAATGAAATGGAAAACTATGGTGGAAGATTAAATTTTTACCACCACAACCACTGCTGCCCAAAATATACAATGGTGTCCACATGGCAACAACTTTTCAAATTAAAAAATATTATTTTAATATTAAATTACATCACTAATCTCAACTAAATCAACAACTAACAAAAAAAACATTGAAGCTAAAAAACCCCAATTTCCATAACCCTAATGAATTAAATTTTTTTTTGATCCAAGGATATATGTGTAACTCCATTGTTTATATATATTTAAAAAATACATAAATAGTCCTGGCCAAAACTATTGATTTTTTTACTCTTAGGTTTTTTTGCTTATTGTGCTGCTCATTTTTTTGTTATTTTAAATATTCATAAAAATATTGAATAGATTTTTTTTAACCAAAACTATAGACGCAATTATTCTAGTAAATAGTGAAGAATGTGCATATATAATCTACATGAAAATTACCTTTCCTTTTACTATATTTGTTATCTTTTTGTAACTATAAAAGCAAACTCTTGTCCTCGGAGCCAAACCGGCACCGAGGGGGGAGAGCCAGACCAGAGGACTGCAAATGGTGGAAGGCAAAAGCGGCGACGGAGTGTTTCATGGAAATGGCTTTTCGTCAGAGCAATCGCCCGAGCAAGAAAACAACAAGTGAGCTGTGCGATGACTACTATCATTTTCTTATTCACTGCCTTAGCTGTCATATAATTTATTTTCTTTGACTGCAAAACCTAGGCAAAACCATGCATTGCAGTGGCACACTTCTCAACGAGCTTCAATCCCCATCACAGTGGAACCACCACCCTCACTTGCATGTTTTGTAGAGCCAATTGATAGATGCTGACGAGAAAAAAAACATGAGCAGGAGGGGCATTTATTCCTTCTCGAATTCCAACCATGGAAGACAGGATGACACACATGGTAGCTGTAGTGTCTTTATGTGCTTCAGTGGTTTGCTTTACCATGTAGCTTCGCAGTTTTGCATTCGAGTGGAAAAGTCGTATTCTTTTATTGGATGATTTTTTATATGAATCCACTGTCATAAGTAAACCAGCTTACAAATCCGCGGGTGAAATTACAAGTTATATTTTAATATAATAGAGGAATGAATTAATGTTAGTGCTATAGGATATTGATTTTAAATTGAAATAAAACAAACTATTTAAATTAAAAATACATAAAAAAAGGAGGTTGTTTACTAGAAATTTTGAAGAAAAAAAAAAGAAAAAAAAAAAGAGGCCGAGAGTTGCTGGGACTAGCAATTCAAGCTCGGGTGTCCGGCCAACTATCGTAGTTTGGATTGAGCTTGAGTATAGGTTATTCATCCCTTTTTATTTTGAAAAACATTAAGTACATGGGATTAGTTGTTTATCTCAGCATTTACTATTCAATTTTGAATAATTTTAGTGATCAGAAACCTATCAAAAAATTAAGTTATGATAAAAATAATCATTAATAACTTGTTATTCATCATAAAACACTTAAAAACCTCAATAAACTTATATTAACCTTAAAATAAAAAATAAATCACTTTAAGATCGCAAAAATATCCTAAAACCATAAAACTTATCAAGTCTCAATTACCTTTTCAAGGCAAGATGAACACCACAACAGAACTCTTGTTATTGAGTGACATGTTATGACACCTAGCTTCACCATTTTGGTTATCAAAATTGCTACAACCAATGACTTCTTCTTTTTATTAATGTTTTCTATTAATTATTCTCTTTTTTCTTAAGAAGGATTAACAAATAAATATTATAAATTTTTAGATCAAAATAAAATAACATTGAGTTTGAAAATGACCATGTATTTTCTACATGATATATATTTCAATCCCTTTTCTTTTAAAAACTGGGATGATGTTGTTGTGTGTGTGTGTGTATTAGCCAGCCGACGACTAAAGCCTTGAGCTGGGTTTATAACCATGGATGAATAAGAGATTTGATGATTTTTCTATGAAAAGATGTAGTATCGGAACAATTTATGCATTAATTAAAACTAAATCTTTCTTACACGATCTTAGAAATGCATCTTTTATATTGATATAATCATGATGTATTGAAGAACATTATGTGAATATATATTAACCTAAGATTTAGAAAAGAAATTATATATTTTCAACAATCATACCAACCATTTGAAATCAGATCCGATTACACAAGGAAAGATTTTCCTTTCATGTCACATCATAAGTTCTATCAAATTTAGAATGGATTGCATGTGCAAAAACTATGAAAGCCCCTCGGCCAAGGGTTTTCAGTTTTCAGTCACTGGCGTTTCAAGAAGCATCAAATCAAAGAAAGAAAGAAAGAAGCAAATGATACAACAAACTAGTTAAAGACCTCAGAGATAGCAAGTGGAAGCAAGTTTTCTGGCTTTTAGAGGGTGTTTGAGAATATGGTTGTTATTGTTTTTTAAAGTATTTTTTACTTAGAAAAGCATGTCGATAATATATTTTTTATTTTTTTAAAATTATTTTTAAGATTAGCACATTAAAATGATTTGAAAACATTAAAAAACATATTAATTTAAAGTAAAAATTCAATTTTCTTTTAAAATACACTTTTAAACAGTCCCTTAGTAGTGACATGCACCAGTGTTTTGGCCAGAGACATGTTAACTAGCTCAGCTACGAAAAGAAAAGACTGGATTGGGATCTGAGGGCACCGATCAACGAGAAACCCTAGCAGCCCATCGTGTAAGGGGAGCTGGGAGCATCACCTTACTAGCAATTATTTTCATTTCCAGTGTTTTATTGTGACCCTACTGTCGATATTGCTGGCCTCCCACCACCGCAGGATCCCCCCGGAAAAAGATGAGGTTCCCATTTATATGGCCATTTCTGAAGGACAGCCAGTGTTGTTGCCTGTTGGTGTTAATTACTGCTGTGTTTCTGTGATCGGCCGTACCAGTCCTAGCTAGCTCGCCACCTGATAGGAGAATCCTGAGGAGTGGGGAGTGCTGCTGGAGAACAAGTTTGGGGCCACGAACACCTTGTCAGGATTATTTATTAGATAGTAATGAGATTTAATTCAAGTCAATCGTTCGAGAAACACCAGGTAACTTCATCTACTGTCAAAACAACAGTCTCACATTGAAGTTCTTACATTGATTTCGGTAGTGATTGAGATTGAATTAGAATTTGTTTTTTAAAATAATTTTTATTTAAAAATTCATCAAAATAATTTAGCCACATACTCAAAATAAATGAGTGCTCTTGTGGTAGGGATGCCTCATAAATTTGAGCCAGTGTCCCATGGGAGCCTTGTGTCGAGCTCTAGGATACAAGCTATGTGATCAGAGATGTAGATCACGACCTTATTAATATTAAAAAAAAAGTAAAATAAAAAAGAGTAAAATTTATAATCAACTTAATTCTTATTTATTTATTATTATTATTATTATTATTATTATTTATGAATGAGGCTAAGGGTTTGAGATTTGGGTACTTGTATAAAGGATGAGGATAATAATTTGTGTGCAAATGGATAATCTGTTTTCTATTTTTATTCTTATTAATATTTTCTATCAGATTCCATTTATTTATCACTAGATACACTAAACTTGCCCTTTTTTATAATAAAATATCATAATAGATTATTATAGAATGTAATTATATAGGAAATATTGTAGTCATATTCTTATGTGGTAATCTCCACCTTTACTATTGTATATTGCCCTACTCATATATATAGAAAGGGTTGGCTAACCTATTAGGTTAAGCCTCCTAATTATTTCTCAACTTGGTATCAGAGCCTCCTAATATTTTCTCTCTTTGCAGCCGGCCCTAATTTTCTCCCCCATGGACTCTCCTCCTGCCGTCGTTGCTCCAACCTCTCCCTCCACCGGTGATGCATCATCACCGGCCAGCCCTCTTCCTGCTGCTGGCTCTGCCGTTCCTCTGCCTCTTATGGGAACACAATCTCCAATGGTTCCTCTATCAAACACCCACCATGTTGTGTCGTTGAAACTTACGAACACCAACTATCTTTATTGGAGAATGCAGATGAAGCCATATCTCCTTGGTCAAGGTGTTTTTCAGTTTGTTGACGGCTCCTTGCCGTGTCCTCCATCTCATATGATTGATGCTTCGGCTGATTCTTCTTCTGCCATCAGCCCCTCTTTTCTTCGTTGGAAAGCAACAAGATCAACTTATTTTGAGTGCTCTTCTCTCCTCTCTTTCCGTGGATGTGCTGCATCTTGTCGTCGATTGTTCTACTTCACATTGTGTTTGGCGCACGCTTGAGAAGGCACTTGCCTCTCCATCTAATTCTCGGATCATGCAACTACATGGCTCCTTTCAAGACCTTCGGCAAGGCGATGCATCGGTTAGTATGTATATGCAGCAAGCCAAATCGTTATTTGACGAATTGGCTGCTGCTGGTCGCCCAATGTCCCTTGAAGATTTCAATCTCTATGTGTTTCGTGGACTTCGCGGTGAGTTCAAAGACTTTGGTAACTAGTCTCATAACCAAGGCTGAACCGCTATCGTATGCTGATCTTCATAGCCATCTCCTTACCCATGAGTTTCTGCACAAGAACTCTTTTCACTCCATGGCTGTCGGTTCATCCTCTTCATCACTGCTGTCTTCTTCTTCTCTGCCGCAGCAGCCACCATTGCTGCCAACACCTCCGAATTCTGCTTATTATGCCATGACTAATCACAGCCGAAACAGGGGACGTTCTAGAGGTAATTGGCGCTCAAACACCAACCGATTTCAGGGCCCAAACAGAGGTCATTCCGCTGCAGATTGGAGGCAAAATCAGTGGCAGAACAGGCGCACCTCTGCTGCAGATTTTCGGCCAAATCAGGGGCAGTGGTCTGGACATGTCCGCTGCCAATTATGTTCCACTCCTGGCCATTCAGCTCTTCAATGCTATCAGTTTCGCAGCAGCACACAGCAGCCCTCTGCTCACCTTGCTGTTGCGAATGATTCTGCTGCAACGACTTGGTTTCCCGACACCGGCGCGAATCAACATGTGACGCCTGATCTTGCAACTCTAACTGATTCTGCTCCTTATCTTGGTAATGATTTCTTGCATGTTGGTGATGGTAAGGCCCTTGACATATCCCATGTTGGACATACTACTTTATATTCCCCCAAACGCTTGTTTACATTAACTAATGTTCTTCGTGTGCCTCACATTACCAAACCGTTGTTATCTGTTCAGAAATTCTGTCGTGATAATCATGTTTATTTTGAATTTCACGATTCTGTGTTTTATGTGAAGGATCTCGTCACCAAGGAAGTTCTTCTTTCCGGTCGGAGTCATGATGGTCTTTATGTTCTATCCGAGTCCTCGGCTACGTCAGTTCCTCAAGCTTTTTGGTCTCCTTGCATTTCCGCGACTGCCGACTTGTGGCATCGTCGTTTAGGTCATCCAACTCCTCGCATTCTAAATTTGTTAGTTTCTGATAACAAAATTATTTGTACGTCTAAACGATCTTTTACTCAATGTCAAGCATGTCCTTTAGGCAAGTCATCCCGTTTGTCATTACGACCGACGGGTCACAAAACTTCTACCCCACTTGAATTAATTTTTAGTGATGTTTGGGGTCCTGCTCCAATGTTTTCTTCTGATGGTTTTCGGTATTTTGTTATCTTTGTTGATGCGCACACTAAATATATCTGGTATTATCCGCTTGTTGCGAAATCTGATGTATTTTCCACGTTTCAACGTTTTCAGACACTTGTTGAGCGTCAGTTTTCTCTTAAAATTAAATCTGTTCAAACTGATTGGGGTGGTGAATATCGTAAATTAAATACATTTTTTCAAACAATTGGTATTCATCATCGATTAATTTGTCCTCATACTCATGAACAAAATGGCACAGTTGAACGTCGTCATAGACATATTGTCGAAACTGGCCTAACCCTCTTAGGACAGTGTAATGCCCCATTGCGTTTTTGGAACTATGCTATGGAATCATCGGTCTATCTTATTAATCGCATGCCTACTCCTGTTCTTCAAAATAAATCTCCTTTTGCGTGTCTGTTTCATCGCACTCCTGATTATAATTTTCTACGCACTTTTGGGTGTCTTTGTTTTCCATTTTTATGTCCATATCATGCTCATAAATTAGATTTTCGATCTTCTCCTTGTGTGTTTTTAGGCTATAGCTCGTCTCATCTTGGTTATCGGTGTCTTGATTTAGAGTCTGGTCGTGTCTATGTCTCCCGTCATGTTCGTTTTCATGAATGTGTCTTTCCTTTTCAAAAGTCTGAACAGGTAACAACACCCCCGGTTCCCCCCACTCCACCTACCTATCTTCCATCACTGCAACCCCCTTCCTGTTTTCAGCCTCTTCCTTCCCAACTCGGCAAAACACACAACTCACCTTTGCCCCTTGTCGCAACCCCCCAGCTTGCTCCCCTGCCCGTTGATTTAGCCGACCCTGCCTCACCACCCCACACAGCCATACTATCACCACATGCTTGTCTTTCCAATGATTATTGTGCAGGAACAGGTTCTGACTTGCAGGATTCAGTTGCGGCACAACCTCGCACCTCCCCGGCTTCACCTCCTGGTCTGCAACTTTGTGTTGATCTCTCCTCTTATCCTCTTCAGCACATTCCAGGTACAGGTGTTGCTACTTCATGTCCCGCTGCTCCTAAACACCCCATGGTTCTTCGTCCGAGACAGCCCAAGACAGCGCTGATCACCACCACGGCAGCCACCTCTGCTGCTTCCTTCAGTCGGGTATCTTCTCCTCCCTCGCATGAGCCACTTATTTTTCCTGATGCTAACAGATATGAGGCGTGGCATAATGCTATGCGAGAGGAAATTCAGGCCTTACGCGCAAACAGAACATGGACTTTAGTGCCATTTCATCCGTCCATGAATGTTGTTGGTAGCCGATGGGTCTACAAAATTAAACGCAAATCTGATGGTAGCATTGAGAGGTATAAGGCGCGCCTGGTTGCTAGGGGCTTCACTCAGCAAGAAGGTATTGATTACTCAGAAACTTTTAGTCCTGTTATCAAACAGGCAACAGTCCGCTTAGTGTTCTCCATTGCAGTTTCGAGTGGTTGGAAAATTCATCAGCTTGACATTCATAATGCATTTCTAAATGGAGTCCTTGATGAAGAGGTTTACAATTCTTTTATGATTTTTTGTTTTTTTTTTTTTAATATGCAACTTACATGTGATATTTAATAATTGAAATGCACAAAATATTATTCAAAAGAGCCTCGAATTCCGAGATGTTTGCAAGAATTTAGTTGTTTTAAATATGTTTCTTGATATTGTGGTGTAGGATTGATGTTTTTTAATTAAAAATATATTAAAATAATATTTATTTTTATTTTTATAATTATCATATCAAAACATTCAAAAACACCTAGAAAACATCAATTTAATGCTTTTTTAAATGACAAATAATTTAAAAAATATATTGCAATACAAAAACAATCACTCACTATCCTTATAGTCTCTCTCACACTAAGAAACCAACATCAAAGAATATAATGCATATGGGTTTGGTAAAAGAGAATGCAAGATATTGATTTGTCTAGTTTTTTTTTTCCCTTAACATATATATATATATATATATATAATATATATATATATATATATTATATATATATATATATATATGAATGGTTAATTACTAATATTAAAAGGGAAAGAGATAATATTTAATACTTAATCATCACAACAAAGAATGAATCTGGCCCTTATATCAAAGATGAAGAGCTAACATTGACCACTTTTAAAGTACTGTTTGGAAATGCGTGCAAACTACGATTAATAAAAATTAATTTTTTAAAAAGAAAAATAAATATTTTTTTATGTTTTGAATCATTTTAATATATTAATTTTAAAATTAATTTTTAAAAAATAAAAAAATATATAAAAACAGAATATTATATTTTTTAGAGTCTACATGATATGTTGTGTGTTTCAAATCATGTATTTGAATAAAAAAACATAAAAATAATGTTTTTTTTAACCATAATTTCGACTAAGCATCATACAGTAAAACAAACAAACCCTCAGTATTCATGTCAACTTTTTTAGTTGATTTCAAGTTCCATCAATGTATGATATGTAGTACTTGTTATTTAGAGTTAAGTGGGAGGCCAAAATGATACATTTAGAAAATATAAAAGACTAAACTATCTTTTATCCAGATAGAAAATCCCCAGGCATGCTGATATGCCCTAGCCCAAACCCGTATCTATCTACAATATATATATATTATATATATATATATATATATATATATATATATATATAAAAAGAAAAAAGTAAGGGAAGGGAGGGGGGTAAAGAGAAGAAAACAACTCACCTTTGTGGGCCTAAAATGGAGCCAAGAAGAAATCTCTTTAATTAAGGGGAAGGGGAGATGGAAATTGATTTGGTTGGCAGAAAGATTTTGTCACTAGAAAAATCATATGCATGTGGAGTAGGGAAGTGTTTGGTGGTGGACAGCAATCCATAAAGGAATGGTTGTAATTTACTACTTGACGCCATATTGATATGAGGTTCAAAAATAAAAAATAAAAGTGAATCATTATAAATTTTAATTGTTTTATTAGTAGTTTTTAAGAAAATAAAAAAGTTGTTTTAAAAATTAATGAAGAATTAAATGTTAATGAAAATATAAAAACAGGTTGGTAGATTATTAGAAATTATTTATTAAAAAAACTAACCTACAACACCAAAAAAAAAAAATTAGGGTTTTTTAAGGTGTTTTATTATTCAATGATAATAGTTATTCACAAAGACTAAATTCTTTCTTTAGATATTCATAAAGACAAATAATAAATTTTTTTAAAATATTAATCTCAAAATTTATATTTAGAAAGTCCATAAAAGAAACATCCCATATATAATCTTTTATGATTCTTTCTAAAAACTATATTATTAAAAAAAAATTAAATTTAAAACCAATAGACACTGTTGGGCTATTCTGGATTCCCTAATTTGCAAAATTATTTTAGGCATTGTTTAGTATCAACTGCTCACGATTTCATTTTCGTAATTTTGTTACAAAATTAAGAAACTAAAAAACAAAACTAACTACTATCATCATAATTTATTAAAACCATTTTATTAGTTTTTTTTTTAAATAAAAAATTTATGAATAGGAATAGGAGTAATTTGGGTGAGAAAACTTGTTATTTCGGATACTTATTCAAATTATTATAAATTTATTTTCATACTTTGATTTCAAAATTTTCTTTATTTTATCCATATTTGATTTGTCCAATTAAAGAATCAGGTAATTTGGAATTACTCTAACTTTTCACCCATTATGTTATAAACTTTGGTTTTTTAATCTAAAAAACTAAAAATATTATTAGGGAAAATTACCCTAATTATTCTATAATTTAGTTGTTTTTTGTCTTACCCTCTGTATTTAAAAAAAATTATAGGTTACATCTTTAATGAGTGTAAAATAGACTAAAGTATACATTTTATATTTTAGAAGATTATAGTTTACATTCTTAATAAGTATAAAATAAAATAAATTAAACTATATGATTTTTAATGTAAACTTTACGCACACAACAAAGTATAGGATGTAAATTATAATTTTTTAAAACATTAAAGATAAATATAAAAACAACTAAACTATAAAAAATCATGATAATTTTCCCATATTATAATACTATAATTGTTAATATTCATTAAATACTTTTAATCAATTCATAAGTTTTTTTCCTTAGAATTTATTATAAAAACTTGATAACATTACTATATAAATTAAAATTATTTAATATATTTAGTTAATCTCTTATATTATTATTTTATTTTTAACACAATTTAACAATAAAATAAAGTTTAATAAATAAATTTAGATAATGTTTAATGAGCGATCTTATTAAAACACTACGTTCAACTTTTCCTTTTTATCATCTTGATTTGTAGTGCAAGTAACCATAGTCTTTACCTACATAATTGTTAAACTTGATTCGGTATGAAAGATACCGTGTCACTAGTGTTACTAAGTCAATATCAATTATTATTATTATTTATTAAAATGATGTTATTTTTTAATTTCTTTTTTATTTAATAAAAAAAATTAAATTATTAAAAATCAGGCCAAGTCAACTTAGATTTTACCTTTTTAATATGTGATTGAGTTCAACCAAGGCTTCATTTATTTCTATAGTGTAATGTGGTGTGTTTTATCTTAATTATAAATTTTAAAGTGTTTGATTAATCAATATATACTATAATTTTGTATAAGTTTCATCAAAAACTCTCTTAGTTAAGAAAAAAACTATAATATATATATATATATATATATATATATATATATATATATATATATATATATATATATTTATCTTTTCACACTGCAATAACAAAAACTAATATAATACCAAACATATACTATAGATTGTTTATTTTTGTATCTCAAAAATGCTTCTGAAAAAAATGATTTTTTTCTTCAAATTAATTTTTTTTGATGTTTTTCATATCGTTTTGATATGCTGATGTTAAAAAAATTTAAAAACCATTATTTTAATATATTTTCACATGAAAAACACTTTGAAAAACAATCATTACTATAATATTAAATAAAATCTAAAAACCTAAACTTCAATTCCTAATTTTTCTAAGTTAACCCATAAATTCAACAACTATGGTGGCCATAAAGAAATGAAAAGGATATAAAAAAACCATACTCATTCTCTCTTCACCACCTAGAAATAAATCGCTTGTTCTCTTCTATTCCCTTTCTTTGGCTATGTACTTGTTCTTGTGTCTCTTTTCTAGAGTTTTTCTTGTTTTTTAACACAATAAAAAAGAATTTGGAAAGTAACGCACTTGAAAAATTATTTGGGAAACTAACACACATAAACGAGTTACAAATGCTACTTGTGACTTGTTTCGAATTAAAGACCGGACATCTTCTTTCTTTCTCTCATTTCCTCCTCCTCATCTCTCTCTCTCTCCCCCGCTCTTCCCTTCTCAACACCGGCCAAGATCTCTCTCTCTCTCTCTGTCCACCACCATAAACAACCCCATCAGGTATATATTACAAATGTATTTATTATTTTTGTTATTTTAAAGTTAATTATTTAGTTTCAATTGATTATTTAAGATAATTGTTTTATATGTTCTGATAGGTTATATGGATATCATTTATAGAAGGCTTGATACTTTTAGCTTTGCTTATATGTCGTGAGGAATCTGTCTTTTGGTTAGCACAAGTCCCTCTACACTGTTTTCGATATTGTTGAGATGCATTGTCCAGATCGGATAATATGATAATTTGGACTATCTTAGAAAATACCAAATTATGTTGATGCCGAAAAGAAGTTGTATAGTATTAGTCGCTAGAATAAGTGCGAGGATAATTGGTTAGTAATTCATGCATCTTACCTTGATCTTTGAGATGTTAGGAGAATCGTGTTTTTTAGGAGAGGCAACCTACGATTGATATAAATACCTACATGACATGATATATGTCTATTATGTGCTATTTCATTACACCAACCTAGTCGCGTTTCCCGAGATGCCCTTGCAGCCCGAAGCACTATGCCCTCGACATCCAAGATAAAAGCAATTGGTATGCAATGTTGTTTTACGTTTATTAAATACTAGAATAATTTTATTGTGGATGATGACTACTAATTAATTTCTAATGTATGTATATGGATTAATTACTTGACACGGAAAGCAACAATGACTATCCATAAAGATATTAATGAGATGAGATGTATTGTGGCTAACACCACGCTTAATATATGTCATGGCGGACTTCAAGAGACTGGGGAGGTTGAGTGTTTTGAAGTAGCATTAATAGAAGATGAAATTGCTTATTGTGAGAGTGTTGGGAATACTGGCCCGTCCACGAGCATTCTAGGCATGTCCATGAGTGTACTAGATTTATCTACAAGCGATCTAGGTCCATCCACAAGTTGTGATGATATTGATCCTCCTCAAACCTATATGAATATTACAAACTCGACCTTAAGTTGAACATGATTAGAAAATTATTAGATATAATTCTATATTATTATATATTATGATAATTATGGATAGATGTATAATTAGTTTAATGTATAATAAAATGTTATGTTGTTTTAAAAGTTAGTGTGCAATTGTTATTTGTGATTTAATGTATTATGTGCTGTTTATATAAATTATGTTTTAATGATAAAAAACTGATGATTTATAATTATATAAATCGATATTTTTTTTACAGGGAGTTCATGATAGAATAGGTTATTCTTGGATACCTATGTCAAAGAAGTGAGTAGTCAGTTAGTCACAAATAATATATCTGCAAATAAATTATGTGGCAATGGAGTCTTATATTGGTATTGGCAACTCGTTTATCACTTATATCATCCAACACATATTTAAATAGTGCTAAATTTCTAATTATTTTACCGTCTTTATTAATTTACATATATTTTTTTTTTTTAAATATGACGACTTACCAAAATACTCCCCTATCCTGCACCCAAATACGCATACACAGAGGGCAGGCAGGACAGAATACCTCTCTCTCTCTCTTCTCCTGTATCACGTGACCTCTCAATTATAAAGAAGGAAAAAGTAAAGAAAAGTTACTCTTTTTTTACCAGGAAACCAAGACAAAGACACTTCTTGTCTCTCTCTCCCTCTCTCTGTAATGATATCTATCTATCAATCTTAGGTAGATACATACAGCTCTCTCTCTCTTACTTATGTCTGTTTAGAAAGAGAGAGAAACAAAGGGCAAAGGCATCTCTTTCGCGTACTTGCTGTTGTTCTCAGCCCAGAGGAGGACACAGAGAAAGAGAAAGGGACCCTTTTTTTTTTTTTTTGTGTTTTTGTGAGTATAGCTGTGTGTGTGTGTGTGTCTTTGGTTATAAATACTAAAGAAATGCAACAGCACCTGATGCAGATGCAGCCCATGATGGCAGCCTATTACCCCAGCAACGTCACTACTGATCATATTCAACAGGTTTCTCTCCTCACCTCTCCTCTCCTCTCTTCTCACAGCTTCTTTCCACCTGCTTTACTATCTCTTTTTTCCCAGTTTCCAGTGCTTCAGCTTTTGTTTTCTTACTTCTTTTTCTTTTTTGGAGTTTCTTGTGTGCTCCTAAAGTCCAACTGTTATTGACTATATATATATATATATCTTCTTTTTTTTCACTATCTCTTTGGTTAGTTTTGTTGTTTGTTTATGTTTCCTTTTCATTGACAACTCCTTTGTGCACTTTACTTGTAAGATTTGATGTGTATTGGTTTACAAGGTTGTTCTTTTTTTATGTGTTCATCTGTTTTTGCAAGTGGGTTTTTATTCCTTTGTTGTTTCTTTATGTCATATATATGCTTTTAGCTTTGCTCATCACTTAGGGCTCATCATTTATGTCCTGATCATATGTATGTATTCTTCTTTTTTGGTGGTAACTCTCTCTATAAGAACTAAAGTTTGAATCTGTAGACTATTCAGTATTTTTCTAGTGGAGTTGGAGGCTGGAGGTCAGCAGCTTATACATGACATAAATAGCATCATGTCGCTGATTTTTGTTACTGTTTCATGCTTGTTATGTAACTAGTGTTTATGGTTTATTCGATGTTGGATATATAATATTGATTGATCTTATTGTTAGTTTAAAATCTAATGTCCTTCCTCGCTTGGTTATTAATTGGATAGACTAAAGATGATTGGTGCCTTTACCAGCTACCATATGGCAAAGAGTTGGTGCTTTCCTGTCCATTTAACCAAAGAATGGAAAGTGATAATAACAAAAAGGAGTTTTTGTAACAAAAACAAATATTTTACCAATTGATTTTACAGCTGGGAGTTCAAGTGCATCTGTTATGTTTGCTGCATTAACTTTCTAAGGCAGAATGTCAGGACTCAATTTTCTTAGCTTTTCCTTTTGATGTTGATGTTCATCGAGGCAGGATTTTGTTCTTGAAATGATGATTTAAAATGGAAAGGTTTCTTGTTTGATCAAAATCAAGCACTATAAGGAGATCATAATGAACAAGACTAACAATGGTAAAAATAGTACCCACCCCATTAAGATGATCCATTGTATAGGGCCTGTTTTGCAGATTCTACAATTGATTGCAAGTAAAGGGTTATATAAACTATGAGTATGTATGTATAGGAATTCTGTAATTTTTTGCTAAAGTTGGCCTCTTGGTGCACCCATTTTTTCACTTAAATAACCTTGTTTTGGCTGCTGGCTTGAGTCCTGTAGCATCTTTATTCGTTTCATGAATTGCTGTACATACCCTTTATCATAGGTATGTTAAGCATTTCCTAGGGAAAATGCAAACGTTAGGCACCGTGATGGGTTTTATTCAACATATTTTGTTTCTGATTGTAGGATCAAGCTATATGAATGCTGGTTGTTGAATAGGATAATGGCCTGCACGTAAGGGACCTTTCTTGATATAAATTGTCATTTGTTTGGATATGTTGGCATTATTGCTGATGTGGTCCTGTTTTGAGATGGTTCTTTCTTTAGTGGTCCTCTCTTGATGTTTTCAAAACATACTGAGACATTTCCGTGATATGCTTTGCATTTCTGTCATAAAGATCTATTCTGAGCATAGCATGGCATTCTCCTTCTGTATGTTTTGAAACACATTAAGGGTAATCTACTCTAGGTGTTTGTTTTGTATTTGTTGATGAATTAATGGCTTCTGGGGTGAATACTAAAGCACTAAGCTAGTATGGGACCCTCAACAACCGGCTAGCAAAAGAACAAGGGAAATTAACACAATTATTGTTTTTTGGTCTATTTGTTGAAGGGATGTCAAAAGCCATATGTGATATCTACTTCAACCAATTACTGTACTGGTGGTTTCAAATGGTATTGACTCAGTCCATTATGTTTACCATGCTGACAGAGAAAGTTTCAGATGTAGTAATATCCATTACATTAAGGCCAGTAAAAGTGCTTATGCTGTTTAAGCTAGAAGTGCTTGTAGTTGCATGATTCTGGTCTGGATTAGATGTATCTGGGATTATACTTATCAGTTGATGCAATTAGCTCACTGATGTCTGTATTAGAAGTGAGAAATGCATGGAAAACAATGTAGTAAGTTTTCCAAGTTCCTTTTATGGCGGTTAAAAAATGGCTGATTGGACTAGCAAGAGTGTGAACTTATGTTTTTTGTGTGTATTTTGTCAAATTTGAGTGGTGACACAATCCAAATCTCTACAAGCATTGCTGTATTTCAGAAAAAGCAACTAATTTCGTTCATGATATTGGCTCATCTACTTGTAAAGTGGACGATTAGAACGTGCAGTGGAGTTTAAAGATTGAGCCAGTACTTTATTGCTAATATTGTGGATTATTGAAACTTAAAAGCTTCCTTCTATTATTGACTCTGTTTCACAAAATGGCTAAATTTGAAGTGGATACTTGTGTTCTTTATGCATATGATAACCTTATTCTTTATAGTCTAGCACATCTGTATCGTATGTTCCCAATTCAAATTTCTTTTCTACTAGGAATTCGCTGAATAGCGTACTTACTTTATCTGTATTATGTTTAAATTAAATGCTCATAACCATTAATTAGTACTTCAGTGATGCTTTATAAATATGATGGGAAACAAGAATGGATGTTTCTTTTCTGGTATGATTATGGAGAGCTACTGTGATGCTTGGTGATAAGATCAACTAAAATGTGTGACTAAGGGATGGTAATGGGGACATGCAGAGGAAATTAAGTTGTGCTGGATAATGATGCTAACCTTGTGTTTTATCACTTATGGTAGATGGAAAAGCGTTGACATGCATCGTAAACAATGTCCTTAGTCTTTGTTAGTTCTTCGACACTCCTTTTATGTGCCAGAAACAGTGAAGGATAGACAAGAAAAAAAATATTGAATTGCTTAGGAAGTAGGTTATATTTCTTTAAGCATGTTCGCTTGCCATATTTTGTTGGCTCCTTTGATGATCAACTGGGGAATAAGCTGATTTGCCAGGCACAGTGCATTGAAAGGAAAGGAAGGGAGATTCTTTGTGTACTTATTTTTTCGCTATTCATTGCTTTCTAATTATTGTTTAACTAATGTTCATTCATGCCTTCATTGTTTATTAATGCAGTATCTGGACGAAAACAAGTCATTGATTTTGAAGATCGTTGAGAGCCAGAATTCAGGGAAACTCAGTGAGTGTGCAGAGTAAGCACTTGCCTCTCAATTAAACTCTTAAATTTGTCTTCTCTCTGGTACAAGGAGACAACCCTGCTGCTGCTTACAGTCTGCAGTTTATGCATCAGTAAAATACAGCTGGATAGTCTTTGATTGAAGGGAATCTGGTAAAACGAGGCGTTGATCATGGATTATGATCCATGGTTAAGTGGTCCTTCAGATCTTCTTCTTTTGGCTGCTTGTTAAATCATAACTGCATGTCAGTGATGATCATTTTTAAACCTTTGGCATGTTGCTGTCTTAAATTTATTTGACAAGTCCATTTGTCGATGCTGACTAATGCCAAAAGATTGCCCTCTTCATCTCTAGGTTTACACTGATCAATTGATCAGAATTCAAGTGATTGCGAAAACTGCTCGTGGTCATCTGAATGCCTCTTGCTTATATTTTACTCTTTATTTTTCTTACCAAAACACCCACCATCTTCTCATTTCCTCCTGAATGGAGACTCTTAAATATATAGCATACTGTCTTGGTCATCTTCAATTCTTGAATTTGTACCTCTTTGGTCCCAAAATGATATGCCAAAGCATGGCAAGCTGAAGTGATGATCTTGAATTCTTGTTGGGGAAATGATACTGTTGATATGTAGACAATTTAGATCACAGAAGGAAGTCTAAAAGTTAGAGCTGTAGTATATAGGTGATGTCTATGCATGATGGTTTGAGTTGTAATTGAATCTGTTTATCTGTAAGTGATTGTTGAAAAGGATTAATTGATGGCCTAAATACATGCAAACATACAGCAAAGTGAACAGCGCCTGCACTGCTCTAAGATAACCCAGATGTGGTTGGAAACTGTTTATATTTAAATTGCTAAACATCGAGCAATTTTGTGTTGTAGGAACCAGGCAAGACTGCAACAAAATCTCATGTACTTGGCTGCAATTGCTGATTGTCAGCCCCAACCACCTACCATGCATGCCCAGGTAAAGGGGCTATTAAGATTGTAAAGTATGTGAAAGTGCAGGCTTTGGAAAAGCATTTTAATGTATTTCAGTTTGGATTTGATCTTTTATCTGTAAATTCCATGCAGTTCCCTTCCGGTGGCATTATGCAGCCAGGAGCACATTACATGCAGCATCAACAAGCTCAACAGATGACACCACAAGCCCTTATGGCTGCCCGCTCGTCTATGCTGCAGTATGCTCAACAACCATTCTCAGCGCTTCAACAACAGCAAGCCTTACACAGCCAGCTGGGCATGAGCTCCGGTGGAAGCGCGGGACTTCATATGATGCAAAGCGAGGCTAACACCGCAGGAGGCAGTGGAGCTCTTGGTGCCGGACGATTTCCTGATTTCGGCATGGATGCCTCCAGTAGAGGAATCGCAGGTGGGAGCAAGCAAGATATTCGGAGTGCAGGGTCTAGTGAAGGGCGAGGAGGAAGCTCTGGAGGCCAGGGTGGTGATGGAGGTGAAACCCTTTACTTGAAATCTGCTGATGATGGGAACTGAGAGGTTAGAAATGGTGAACCTACTGGTTTGTTAACACACAAACTTTAGCAAAGTTTAGTCAGGAAGTTGATCTAGAAATAGAAAAGCAGAGAGGACTTGTTGCCTGGAAAACTTGTATGTTGCAAAAACATGTTGAAGACTTGCCACAAACCTTTCTCTGGCATGTTTTGAAGTCGCTAAGACACTTACGATGAATCTTGTGCTAGTGTATCACTGTATATTTCTAGGCTATGTTTTGGTGTGCGTTAGTCCTGCTCCCTTGCATTTTGTTGGTGTCTTCAAATATGGGTTTAGTTTCAATCTTCTTCAATGTGGTCTAACCATCTTCTATGAACCATGCAATTGCTAGCCTTAGAAATTAAGAGGCGTCACTTGTACTTCACTAGTAACATTTGTCGGAATCATAATCTGAATCTTTGATAGCTCCAGCTTATATGAACACAAAGTGACTGCTGTAGTTTTAATTTGGAGATAGAAGTGAAGTTTCGAAATCTGAAGCTTTGAAGAACTCCACTTTGATCAGTAGGTTTTATTGAATGTAATGCTTCACTTACAAAAATTGCAGAAGTGCAGTTGATTGGAGCTCTCTCTTGTCTGAACCTTGGCATTTCCACTTTTGCTGAAGCAGTAAAGCTTGTTTTTTATCCAAATTTATGTCTGGCTTAATGTGTCTTTCTGCTTTAAGATTAAATCATGGTTATTAAACTCAGCTTGGTTGAATAGTTGACCTGATCTGATAGCTCACTAACCTAAAGCATAACTCGATTTTTATTTTGAACTATTTTGGATGTTGATGTGGCCAAACTCGTGTGATTTGAGATCGACTTGGAAGACTCAATAATATGAACTTTAAATCACATCTCGGGTTGAGTTTAACGACTAGAAACTCAACTTCGCTATATTCATGCTCATATATGTATTCACTCGAATAAGTTTAAAAAGAGACAGCACTTTGCTAGTTAAAAACTTGGATTTTATTTATATAATTCAAGCTTCCGGGGCTAGCTAGATATCAGATTTAGCAAAAAAAAAAAAAAAAAAAAACAAGCATACATGAGCAAGTAAAACATGAGCTCCTGATCATACAAAAACACAAGGGTATTGAAGTTCGAAAGCCCTCTCAGAAACATCTCCCCAAACGAAACCATCTTCTGTCTGTAAAAATGGAGGTGTGTTGTTGCGAAAAGCACCATCCACACTTTCCACATCAAACCGTGGGGTTCCATGGCGAGGAACTTGGTGACTGGTTTCTTCATTGGCATCACAGGGATCTTCAACTTTGGAATCTTTGCCTGTTAATTCTTGAACGATTGCCCTAAACTCAGTGGCATCGCTTGCTTTAACCATTGTTGGGCTTGAAATATATTTAATCTTGATTGGTTCTCTCTTGTTCTTAGTGGATTTTTTGCCCCTTTTTGGTTGTTCTTGCTGGTCAAAATACTGTTCCCTAAAGTTGCTCATTTTCTTTGATTCTAGGCGGAAATATGGATCAAAAAGAGAGAAAAAGCAGTTGGTTATGTTTTTGTTGTGTGTTGGTGCTTTGCTTTTATAGGGTTTTTGTGAGAAGGACTTGTGCTAAGAGTGTGCTTCCCAGAAACAGAGGTCTAGGCACAAGACAAAAAATGGAAAAACCTGTGGATGACATGGACAGAAAGAAAGAAGTTTTAACTGTTAAGGAGAAGTGAAGTGACTTCCTTCCCATGTTTGGTGGGCCTAACTAACTTTCCATAATGGCGGCCTAAATTTATTACAGTTTAAACGATTTAAAAAAATAATAATACAATAATTAATATACTTAACTTATTTCATTAACGATTAATTTTTAAAATATTTTTATTTAAAAATTATTAAATTATAAAATAATTTTAAATATATTTTCAATTAAAAAAAAACTCGCTTCATGACACACATTAAATATAATTTTAATAGATCAATATCACAAATCAATTCACCAATTAATAATTTTTCTATTCAAATTAGAATTAAACCTCAAGTTTTGAAAAATTTCGTAAATCAACTTCACAAACTAAGTCATAATTATACATAAAAGAGAGAAATCTTCGAGAGTAACCTCTATATTTACCGTCAAAGATATCTTTAATAGTATATGGAAATCTAGATTAATGTGTTCATAAGAAAATAATATATAATTTAGTGGAGTTTTATTTATACCTTAAATATAAACTTGGAGAACAAATTTAAGGTATCTTTTAACAATAACGTGTACTCTTTGTCCTTCGGATTATACATGTAACAATTGTCTTAAGGCGGCAACATTTTTTTCAGTGGCTGTTGATGTTCAGAAATTGCAGCTGTTAATGTTCAGAAATTGCAACTGCAAGAAAGTTTGCGTGATTGAGATGCAAGGATGGCTATTGATTTAGATTTTTCTCAGCACCCCTTTTTTTACCATTTTCCCACATATAATTAATTGTCAAGAATCGACCTTTAATTTATCATGTTTCCTTTAAAAATTCTCATATTCTAGCCTCTTCTTTATAATGAAAAAAAAAATCAATTTTGTTTTTTATATATATAAAGAGAGCTAAATTCTAACTTGAGTTCTACCTGGCTGTGTTAAATTCAATACATATGTTATTAGGGTCTTGTTTGTGTTTAGGAATATGTATGAATCTCTGTCTGCTTTGAGTTTGTGATTTTGTATATGCAAAGAATGATAGATGTCACATCTAATTAAAAAAAAAAAACATAGACTAGTATATTATATCATATAGGTGGCTGATGTTATACCACGGGCCGTGTTAAATTTTTTCTAATGTTAAAAAAAAATTCAGACAAAATTAGCATATTTAAAGGAAAAAAATCTGACACTCGAGTCATTGACTTGATTAGTTTAATGATATGATTAAAAAAAGCTTTGACAATAAATAAAATGAAAAGAAAAAAAGAAATGACAATGATTAATTGCAAAAAATTAAATACTTGTAAATTTTATAAAATAGCTTTTAAATATTCTTAAAAGGACTCCATGATTTTATTTGATAACAAGAAGTATTAAGTGAAAATGGGATAATGATATAGAAAGCAAAATGAACAAAAATATCAAGTTCATTTCCTAGAAAATCAAACAGCGAATGATAAAATTGAAAAAACATATTAAAAAAAAAACAACAACTCGAGTCTATCCAAATTAGCTTGCCAAATCTTCGATTTAGTCAAGAGACCGAGATAACCCATTAGAAGGTAAATTGAATAAATTTACAGAACTTAATTCTTAAACCAATTTAATATTGAAGGATAAAATTAAAAAATATATTTTTTAAAATAAACAAAAAACTAAGTCAACACCTGGGCTCACCTGCCAAGCATGAGATCTAAGACATGGGACGGAGATAACAACATAGAAAGGAAAGTGAAAAAAAAAAACACAAAGGTCAATCCACAACCAACAAGATATTAAATAATGAAAATGAAAAAAAAAATCAATTTTAAAAAATAACTTAAAAAAATTAAAATAAACACAGTCTAATCTTCTGAACTCGTAACCAAGGTTATGAGGTCATGATTATCCTATAAAAGTCAAATATAAAAAAAATTCACAAAGTTAAATTTTTAATCAACTAAATAATAAGAGATAAAATTGGGGAACAAGTAAATAAAAAAAGATCCAAAATAAAATAAATAACAATAAAAAGAATGAAAATCAAATTTAACATAAAAAAAAAGATCTTAGTGTGTTGCTTCCATTGCCACTGTGAAAGTAGGCATTTGGCTATTGGAGCCTCCTCACGAGCTGCCTAGAGAGAATAGACATCTCGCACTTGCTGGCACATGCGTTGCACGCGCCACCCAACTTTCCCATCTTGTTTACTTTAGTCCAATACTTGTCCTAGTTTAAATTTTTGTCCTTTAACACTAAATTATTTTAAATAGCCTAATTATGTTTTATTTCACAAAACCAAGCATCAAATAATCACTAGAAATCCCCCTCCTCAATATTGCAAGATCCTTGTATCAAGACAAAAAAAAAAATCAAATCTCAAATGAAGCCAAAAATGAAGATCACATTGAAAAAAAAAAGGGTTCAAGGATTAAATTGTAAAAAAGGCTTTAAAACCCCATGATCGTGCAAAAAAGTCCCTACAGTTGGAAAAAAGGGTTGAACATTCCTTCAACCTTTTAACTCATTCTTTAAGCTTTAATTATTTTAAATTAATTAAATTAAATTTTGTTTTGTAAAATTAAGAATTAATCGAGCAACAAAATATTTTTTCAATATCTTGGGACTCCCATGCACGCATATGGAAAAAAAATCACTAGTGAATCTGCTCACAGGCAACAATACACCCTTCAACCTTTTAATTTGATCTCCAAAGCTCTAGTTATTTTAATTATATTAATGAAATTAAAATTTATTTTGCGAAGCTGATAATTAACCGAGTAACAAAACATTTCTTCTACACCTCAGAACCTTAAATATACAAATAGAAAACAAATCATCCAGATGAATCCAAAAATCAAAGCAATTTTAAAAAGCCAAGTAGTTATAAGGGGAACTAAAACATAAAACATCCTAAGAACTAAAAAAAATAGTTCCGCTACAATCAGGGGCGGAGCTAGAATTATTTATTAGGGGGGCCAAAATTAATATAACAAGATATATATTTATTTTAATTTATTGTATATGAGTTGTAAAACAAAATCTGCATAATTTAGTTTTATTCAGATAACTTACTACAAACATATAATGACTTTATTATAATGTAAAAGGTTTGGAGCAATACCAAATTGAGTGAAAGCAATGAAGTTAATTTTATCTTCATAATGTATCCATCACTTTAATGTTGTTGTCTTTATATCTATCAAATAACTTACATATTTATTTTAATTATGCTCGTTGTTCTTTCATAAAATAAAAATCATCGATTATCATATCAATTGCGAATCTTTCAACAACTTCTTTTTCTATATAGACAATCAAATAATTTACAAGAAAATCATCTTCCATCCAATTACGAAGTTTTGTTTTAACAATCTTTATCGCTGAAAAACTCATTCAATAGTTGTTGTCGAAACAGGAAAAATCAAAATAAGCTGAATCAACTTGTCAACTAATGCATAAATTGTTGATTTTTCTATTTCAACCAATCCTTGACATAAATCAACAATCAGTGACATGTTCTTTAACTTTGGATGATTGGGTACATGATTGGATGACACGTTCTAAAATCAAAACATATATCATGAGAAAAAATTGATAATTTTGGTGGCTCTGCTTAAAACAAAACATAAAAAAAATCTAAGCATGATCAAAACAAATTGATAAAATATATCTAATTAATTAAAAACGATCACCATAACAAGAATTCAAAAACACAATTTGTAGAACTAGCAGATTTGATAAAAAAAAAAATGAACAAAAATGATAGAATTATAAAAAAAAACCTCATCAAATTATTAACAAACATCTCAAAATAAAACAAAAATAGATTTTAAATTTAAGTTACCTTGTTTTATTTGATGAAAGATAAATTAATTGGTGGCTCTACTTTAATTTTTTTGTAGAAAATTTTTATTCATGATTTTGTGTTTTTATTTATATTAGGGCTACACAAGGTAATGACCTTATTTTTTTTTCTTTTCACGTCGTTCAAGAGTAAATAAAAAATTAAAAGTAAAGTTACATTAATTACTGTTAATAAAGCCACCTTTTTAAAATAAAAAATTCTATCAATCAAATTTTTCCATGTTATTTTTATTTTATTTTAATATAAAAATAAAGTAAAATTATTATAAATGACTTGGAAAATAATCTGTGAGTGTGTGTATCTTGATCAATGAAAGGAACCATACATGGAACGTAACCATAGAAGATAGAACAAATACAAATATAAAAACTAGCTCACACTTAATTACCTAATGAAAAGTTTTAAAATATTTTGGGGCCCGAGCCCCTGCTTGCTTCCTTTATCTTCGCTTCTGGATATAATGAATCTCCTCACGTATCATCGATTTACGTGACTAATGCCTCTTAGTTTTTTTTTTTTATTATTATTATTATTAAAGCTAAGTGTTGTCTTCATCCCAAGTGATTTGTTTTAGGATTCAGCCCATCAATTTTTACTCTAATTTAGATTAGTTAATTAATTAATATCAACATCAAGATTCAACCCTTTTGAATTGCTTTACTTAAGTGAGTGAGAAGTACTCCCAGATGTCAGTATTAGAGTGGTTTAATTAGCATAACAAGTAATCTCCATTAATATTATTAGAAAATATTTCATAGTGTGCATGCATGGTAGCTATTATTCATGTTAGCTTTCAAAATAGCGTTTTACTTGAAAAAATATTAATCTATTATTTTTTTATAATTTTAATAAATTACTATTAAAAATAAATTATTTAATTATATTTTCAAACTAAAACAAGCCGACAACGATTAAACAATCAAGACTTCTGAAAATCATAGCAGTAGTTTTAGTGATTTTCTCACTCTATTTCTTCACGTGGTAAAAATGGAAGGAGTCAAGGTGCATGCAGTCCCTATCATGATACCGTATCAATTCTAGAAAAGGTGGCAAAAGGAAAATAAATAAATAAAGAAAGAAAGAAAGAAAGAAATGGACGTAGATATATTAGTAAAATTATTCCTGGGTTGACTAATTGAGGGTATTGAAGCTTCCTAGAAACTATGATCAAATAATTTATTTGAAAGAATGCGATTTTTACAGGTAGTAAGTTTTTCATACTCGTAAGAGTTCAAATCATATTATTTTAAGAGTATTTGAGTTTCAAAAATATTATCAATATAATCTCTCAATTTTGTAACACTCATGATTAATTTAATATGTTGTGTTTGTTGATCTCTTAATCAGTGATTGTAAATTGCCGGATATAACAAGAAAAACAAAAGAAAACGTTTATTTTATTTTATTTAAAAAAATCACTTTTCTAATAAAATTTTGAAAAAATAATAGTCTCAAAATTAATCTTGAACTCAATGGTATTGCATTCTAAAGAAATTAGATAGAGTAGTAAGACAAGCAGTAGTTATGAACCTTGTAGACTATGTAAGGGGAAGGCTTCAATTGGTAGAAAAAAACTTATAATTTTTTGAGGTTATCCTAAACTTGGAAGAAGAAGTAGAAAAAAATAAATAAATATAGTGATAATTTGATTTTTTATCGTCATAGTAAATAGAAGAGAAAATATAATTTGTTTCTTCATCTTAAAAAACAAGAGAGAAATTAACTATTACATGTTTACTAAAAAAATTCTTTTATAGCAAATCATTTATTAAAAAAAAATAAGCTTAACATAAAGGTAAAAAAAATGATTTAATGGTAATGTGGTCCCAGACATCTACCATTATACCCACAATGATCGATCATATTATTGTTATCCATAATGACAAGGAGCATTTACCTATTTATATAACAAATCGTATGGCATCTCATAAATTAGAAGAATTTGCACCTACTCTCAATTTCCAGGGACATGCAAGAAAATGATAATAAATCTCATTGCTAATTAATTAATAATTAATAAATATTAGAATTTGAAAAGAAAAATATAGATGTTTATCGTTCATTATTAGTTTATTAATTATATTTTCTTTTATATTTTATTCAATTTTAAGAGTAAGAATTAAGATTAAGAGTAAGAGGTAAAGCAAACCCTATGATAAAAAAAGAGAGAGAGAAAAAAAAAACAAACTCATATAAAGCATCCGCTTTAGGGTTATGGGTGAATGATGGGAATTGAACCTGCGCATGGTGGATTCACAATCCACTACCTTGATCTACTTTGCTACATCCACTCCTAATATTCTATTTACAAATTAACAAGGTTTGAATTTCTAACATTTAACATTTAATTTGACCTTTTATTATTATTTTTTATAAGTCTTATAAGAAAGAAATACAAAATATATATAAATATATTTTTTAGAAGCAATGCCAACCCTCTTGATAGAACAAGAAATTAGCAATTTCTTCTTCTTCTTCTTTTTTTTTTTTTTTCAAAAGCCCGTACACATTAAAGACAAAAACCTTATCCATTTACAAAAGTCTTACCCATTTATAGATGGAACTTTGACAACAGCTAGGTCTAGAGAGAAATTATAAGCATTATGTTCATACATAACTTCCACACCAAGGTTAGCATGGTTAATAATATTAGCTCAAGTATTAATTACACAACCTTAACCATCAACTATAAATTGGTTGAAATTAAAACCATTTAGATTGAAAGTCATAATGCTAATACCTAAATCAATGAACTAGATACCTACTACAAACCAAACAACTAAGAAGAAAAATAAAGAACAAAAGTGGTTAAAACTAGCATATTAAAAGATCAATCAGTCAAAATAACCATAAGCGTCTATGATATTATAAGTTTCTTCATCTTGACCAAATCTGTTACCTTTATTAGCGGATTTATTTTTATAGTTTTCCTAATCAAACTAGAGGTTACCGAAAAACCATACATAGCACTGAATAGCGAGCCGCTAAATACATTAACATTAACATTTTCATTTGCTAATGTTAAAAATAAAGAACAAGTCCAGAAAAAAAAAAATTAAATATATTTTAAATAAAAATAAAAATAGACAAGATATATCCTATACGCAGATTAAACAATCTAGACTTTTGAAAATCATAGCAGTAGCTTTGGCTATACAATATCCTGGTTAGTGATTTTCTCACTTTATTTCTTCGCGTGGTAAAAATGGAAGGAGTCAAGGTCCATGGAGTCCCTATCATGATATCGTATCAATTCTAGAAAAAGTGACCAAAGGAAAATAAATAAATAAATAAATAGAGAAATGGACGTAGATATATTAGTAAAATTTATCCTGGGTTGACTAATTGAGGGCATTGAAGCTTCCTAGAAACTATGATCGAATAATTAGTTTGAAAAGAATGCGATTTTTACAGGTAGCAAGTTTTTCATACTCGAAAGAGTTCAAATCATATTATTTTAAGAGTATTTGAGTTTCAAAAATATTATCAATACAATCTCTCAATTTTGTAACACTCATGGTTAATTTAATATGTTGTGCTTGTTGATCTCTTAATCAGTGATTGTAAATTGCAGGATATAACAAGAAAAATAAATTTTGAAAAAATAGCAGAGTCTCAAAATCTTGAACTCAATGGTATTGCTTGTACAGAGAATGGAAGAGGAGAGTTACAGATTATGTAAGAAAAAGGTTTTAATTGGTAGAAAAAAAACTCGCAATCCCTTAGACTTATCCTACATTTGAAAGAAGAAGTAGAAGAAAAAATATATATAGTGATAATTTGAATTAAAATTAAGTAGAAATAGTAATTAAAATTCAAAATTAATTTGTAAAATAAATAAATAAATAAAAACAGCTTCTAACCCTAATTTGAGGGTTTTTAGACCTTATCTGTTATAGTAAGCCAAACTCTTTTATAAAACTAGGCTTGTAAATAATTTAATAAATTTGAGTCTAATCTAAAAGTTATGGCTACTTTTATTAGATTATGCTTTTGAAGTGTTAGATTTTCTTTATGAGCTTTAACTTTTATGTCTGGTTCATACACGTTAAATGTCACTTGTTTAATTATTTGGCATGTTGAAATGAGAGAGAAACTCCTTGAATATATTTTTTTTACAGTATTTTATTTTCTGTGTTGATATAAATTGGGATATTTTGTTATGTGAAAGTTTTTTTTCTCAAAAAATATATACACACACACACTATTGCGTGAAGAGGATTTTTAATAGAGTTTGCATAAGATTCTTCATACTCTAACTAGCCGAAGACAAAATTATTATCAAAAAGATTTTTCTGTTAAGGAAACACAGATAAGAACAGACTGTTCGGATTACATTCAATTGTGATACTGTATTTTATTACACATGTAAGGAGCTCGAACCTGTTCGTGTCGAAATTGTATTTTTTATATATATATTTTTATTATTTTTATTTTTTGAAACTATATTATTGAGTTACGGACAGTTTTGCAAAAGGATATCTTGATATCAGAAAAAGAAAAGAAAAAAAGAAGCATACATGAGCAAGTAAAACATGAGCTACTGATCATACAAAAACACAAGGATATTGAAGTTCGAAAGCCCTCTCAGAAACATCTCCCCAAACGAAACCATCTTCTGTCTGTAAAAATGGAGGTGTGTTGTTGCGAAAAGCACCATCCACACTTTCCACATCGAACCGTGGGGTTCCATGGCGAGGAACTTGGTGACTGGCTTCTTCATTGGCATCACAGGGATCTTCAACTTTGGAATCTTTGCCTGTTAATTCTTGAACGATTGCCCTAAACTCAGTGGCATTGGTTGCTTTAACCATTGTTGGGCTTGAAATGTATTTAATCTTGATTGGTTCTCTCTTGTTCTTGGTGGATTTTTGGCCCTTTTTTGGTTGTTCTTGCTGGGAAAAATACTGTTCCCTAAAGTTGCTCATTTTCTTTGATTCTTGGCGGAAATATGGATCAAAAAGAGAGAAAAGGCAGTTGGTTATGGTTTTTTTGTGTGTTGATGCTCTGCTTTTATAGCGTTTTAGTGAGAAGGACTTGGGCTAAGAGTGTGCTTCCAGGAAGCAGAGGTCTAGGCAAAAGACACAAAATGGAAAAACCAGTGGATGACTGGACAGAGAAGGAAATAATAATAATAAAAAAAAAGAATGAAAGAATGAAAGAAAGAAAGAAAGAAAGAAAAGCACTTAAGAGAAGAAGTGACTTCCATGGTTGAGCACTAACTTTCTTCTAAAATGACAGCTAAGTTTGAACAATTAAAAAACATAACAAACTTCAGGGAGCGTAGCGTGATAGCAAAGAGTTTGAGATCTGCAAAGCAGGTTTCGAATTCGAGTCAAGGCGTATACCTCTTATAAGAGCATGAGATAATCAAGGTTTTACTCACTTACCTGGACCCACAAAATACGCTTTCCAGAAAGTGGAGTTTTCTTGAATCCAAAAAAAATTAAAAAACACAACGATTTACACCACCAAATGTAATATTATCCATTCTCATACAAGAGAGAAATTGTAAAAGTTATGTCCTCGAATAAATTACACTGGAATACTATTTTCTTGCACTTGTTTTTTCGAAATCTAAATTGATTATATATACCTGAAAAAATAACATTTTTAGCAGTTTTTTTTATCAGATTCACTATTATAAATTGACTTTTGACTCTTGACCTATACCAAGTTGTGTATTGAATTTGGTGAGAGTTGACACAATTAAATTTATTTGATATAAAAAATCAATCTAAAACTTAATTCAATTAATCAAAATTTAAATATAATTTAATTTAATTATTTTAAAAATAAATTTTAAAATAATATTATTTTAAACCGACTTGTCCAAACCACAGTCTCAGTCATATATCATGTAGAGTTTTATAACCATATTGAAACCATTTATGATCAAGAATATCGTTAAAACGGTTTTCAAGTCTAGATTAATTTACTTAAAATAAAAGTTTTTAGAAGTTTTTTTTTTTTTCAGATTTATACCTTGAATGTAAATGCAAAGAACAAACTTACTTATCATAAAAAAAATGTCTCTAGCAATTAATTACGTGCACTCCTCCTTTTGATCATACAAGTAACGATTGTCTCAAGACGGCAACGTTTATTTTGTAGCTGTTAATGTTCAGAATTTGCAACTACAAGAAAGTTGCGTGATTGAGATGTAAGGATGGTTATTGATTTGATACCAAAGTATTGATTATGTTTAATGCTTTTTGATTTTTCTTAGTACCATTTTCCCACGTATTATCATTTGTCAAAAATCAACCTCTATCACCTCTGTCCTAAATAAGATACTTTCTCTTCAAAAATTCTCAGAACCTCTTCTTTATGATAAAATAAAAAATAAAACAAAAAGATAGATCAAAATATTTGTTTTTCAAGAGTTAAATTCAAACTTGAGTTAGTGTGTGTATATATATATTAACAGAAACTAAAACTAAAATTGGTGCCAACAGTTCCCCTAAGCGAGGGGAATCCTAAAATATTTGTTTCAAGTCTCCCTGTAGTTTTAAAAAACAGATTTAGATTAAGGATGCAATATTTTTTTTCAATTTGATTTAATGGTTTGAATATTTTTTGGGTTTAATGGGTTGATATATTTGTTTCTTAGTCTTCTAGGAGTGTTTGTAGGGCATTTTATCATTAAAATGAATTTTAAAAAAGATTTTTAGATTAAAAAACTGGTAGGCTTGGTTTTCTTACCACCACGATGATAACTGGAATTTGGGTTGGCAAATGACACGTCGTCTGCTACAGCTAGTAGCATGTCGTCCGTTTATTTTTTTTTAAAATAGGGGAAAATAACAAAAAAGAAGAAAAAATAGTAGGTCTAGGTACATGGGCCTAGGCTTCAAGGCCCACATGAATGGGCTTTTTCATTACTTGTTTTTTTAATTAATATTTTTTGTAAGTCTTTTTTAATATTTTTAAGTTTTTTTTTAATTAGTACCTCTCATATGTCATTTTGTTTTGGCTTATTTAGCTCCTTTTTTTTTTCAAATAGTGATTTTTAAAAATTATATTAGGTGTCTTTAATTTTTCACAAGGTTAGTATGATACATTTTTGTGATTTCGTTTATATATTTAATAAAAAATTAATTTTGTTTTATAATTTAAAAAGTTTTATTTTCTTATAATATTTTTTATACGTATAACCTTACATAATATTTTTCTTTCCTTTGATTTGATAAATTTTATGTGTATGTTAATTTATATTACAAATTGATTTTAATAAACAATTCATTAAACATAATCAGGTAAATGACCTGTGTTGAATTATTAGATATTTTGATTTGTATTCATATTTTAATTTTTGCAATTTTATTTTTATTTATTGTCAATTTATTTCTTATCAAATTATCTTGATCTCATGATTAAGGACACACGATAGACACGTAATCTTGACATATCTCATGTCCAGGTCATGAATTTTGCGTATTAACCCAACTTTACCTATAGTAATATTTTTTTTCATTGTTGGTGCCTCGTTTTTTATTGTATTATCAAATTAATCAAAATTTAACTTGAATATCGAAATTTTCTCACTTTTTTATAAACATGATTGTCTCCCTTTTTTCTTTCTAGTTAAAAAAAATTTGGTTCGACTCGCGGCGTCACACAAGCCACCAATCTAGTGTACATACATTAGAGTGTTCGCATTGAGTTTGTGTATACTCTAGCTATAAAACCCAATTAATCCAAGACCTAAATCAGTCAAGGCTAAAGAGGAAAAAAAAAAAAGAATTGACATGATCTAATATTAATAAAAAAAACAAGGGTTAACCTCCAATTTGGATAAAACCATGCGAAAACCCTATTAACTTTTTAAAAATAATTAATAAAAAGATATGATTTTGATCATTTAAAAAAAATTAAATTAACCCAGTTAGGTTTTTTTAATTGAAATAATATTATTTTGATCCTTTAAAAAATTTAAGTTAACTTTACCAACCCATGATTTGGATCTTAATCCTAGCTGATTGCATGTTGTGTTTTGAAATTATAATATATACAATAACACACATTCCATCAATTCAAAAACATAAAATAATGAGTTATATAGAACAACCTAGATTTTCACCCCTTTGTTTCAACTTGAAATATTGGTAACACACACACACACAGAGACTTAGAGGAGTAGAGTGCTTGCTTTACACTGTGGCAGCAAGCCAGCATCAATTGACTATATAGAAGCCCAATTGTTAGACTTTAATGTCAATTTATCATTGTTTAATCAAGATCTATCAATAATTTTATCTGCTTGGTAAACGTTTCCAATATATATTACCATCACTCCTATAAAACAACTGATTTACTATAGAGTGTAGCCCGCCAACTTATACTCAAATTCAATTAATTAATTAACATCTACATCAAGATTCAACCCTTTTGAATGAATTGCTTTAAATTTCTTTTAAAACTTAAAATTAATTTGTGATTAATTGAGTGATAAGCACTCCCAGACGTCAGTATTGGAGTGATTAGATTAGCAGAGACGTAATCACCACAAAAATATTAAACACTAAAGACTTTTGAAGATCATAGCAGTAGCTTTTTATATACATTATGGTCAATGATTTTCCCACTTTATTTCTTCACGTGATTCAAATGGAAGCAGTCCCTATCATGACTAACTAAAGGTATTGGAGCTTCCTAGAAACTATGATCAAATAATTAGCTTAAAAGAATGCAACTTGTATCATAGCACTTTGATTCCGAGAGGCTCGCCTGCTGAAAGCATGAAATGCATGGTTGTTTGTGTTAAGGTATCTAGTAGCTTTTATTATTCTATTTTGAAAAAAATTGTTTTATAAAAAATATTTTTAATTGAGGTTGGTTTGATATTTATATATATTTGATTAAAACTGTGATTGAAATTAAGGTTTAACAAAAAATAGTTTAATATGTTTGATTAAAAATGCTTTTTAAATTGAGATTATAAAATAATTAAAAATGATATATATATATATATATATATATATATTAATGGTTTTTAATTTAAATATTGTAGATTTAACTATTGCTATTACAATATGAAATAAATAATACTTTATATAAAATATTTTTTATTATTCCATTAAATTATCTACAATTCCTTCACGTATGAAATACATCCGACAAGGACTGCAGTTTTCTTAGTTTTTTAAGTATGCAACAACATCAGGTAAAATATCATCAGGAACAAAATTTGGATTGCAATAAAATTTTACAAATGCTACGTCATCATGCGATCTTCTTCTAATTTATGTAGTGTCATTGAATAATGTTAAACACTAGTTTTTTAATAAAAAACAATTAAAAAAATTGAATTTTTTTACTGTTCAAATTAACAGTGCAAATGAATAAATTCACTACACTGTTCATGTGAACAATGCAAGTGAACAAATATCAATTGTGTTTTATATCAACATGCTCTTTCTATGTGAACAGTGCAAGATTTCACTGCACTGTTCACGTGTTCACTTGTGTGGAGCGTGAATTAATTCACTCTGCATACTGTTCACTTTTGTAAAGTGATTAGTGTAGATGAATTAATTCACTATGCAATTGCATTGTTCACTTAATAAAAGTGAATAGTACCAACGAAATAGCTAAATCTTGCTTCTCTTATAACTGTGTTTCATTGCTATTTTTTTTGGGTTTCATGTTTGAAAAACACCGGTTTAAACTTTAACCAAACACAATTAATTTGTGATTTCTTTAAAACATAGCCATTGTTGTGTATACAAACACACTTCTTATATTTTAAAACTATTTAAAAAAATAAATTAATTTTATTTTTTTGCTTCAATTTTTTTTTTCAAATTGTTTTAATGTGTTGATTTAAAAAAATAAAAAATATATTATTTTAATGTATTTCTGAGTCAAAAACACTTTGAAAAGCAATCACTATCACACTTTCAAACATCCTCTAAAACATATCATGTTACATCTCATAAACAAACTCAATATTAGTTATAGTGAAAAAAAAACTATTAAATTTCTTTGATATATATCTTAGTTTAAAGTTCGTATCACAAGTTGGATGAGTAACTTGTTAATTTAAAATAATTTCATTTCAATATTATTTATAAATTTTTTTAATTAATATTGTTTTTATTTTATTTTTTATAATAAAAATAAATTTTAATTAGATTACATATTGATACATGGAATTGTTCAAGTCAACTCTTACTTATTTATTTTAAAACTCAACTCGAACTATGTGTTAAATTGAATATATATTAGAAAGTTTCTTTTTTCGTTACTTGTAAAAGTTTAGTTTTATTTAAAAAAAATTGAATTTAAAAGAATTTCCTATTATAAACAAAGATTAAAGTAATCTTTTATTTTTGAAGTGATGATTAATTTAGTATTTTGTGTTCTTAATTTGATCGTCGCAGGAGATAAAAAAAAAAAAAACAAAACATATAAGGGTCAAATCTCACGTGAATAAAGGTCTAATCCGTCTCATTTTCAACCCATATGACTTGTTAAAAAGTAATTTTATGAGAAAAAGTTTGCATAATATTATTTCTACTTTAAAAATCTTCGAGGTTTTTTTTTTCTCTTTAAATTATCACCATTAATAAACTTAATTAGAAAAAAGCACAGTAAAATAAATAGCATATCTTATTTAATCATGCTAGTTTCATAAGTGCAAAAACAAAAATTCATTGATCGTGTTAGTGTCATTGTCGCAACAAATTTATAACAGCAATGTTTTTAAAGTGTATTTAAAAATATGATAATAGTTATTTTTTAAAGTGTTTTTTAAAATACATTAAAATAATATATATTTTTTTATTTTTAAAAAAATATTTTTAATATCAGTATATTAAAATATCAAAAAAAATTATTTTAAAAATAAAAAAAAATTATATTTTTTAAAAATATTTTTAAAATACAATCTAAAATGTCGCCACAATCTTTGAAGTTTTGAAATCAATCAGCACATGGTATATGAATAATTATTAATTTGTAGTATTTTAGAAAGATTGTGATTACTTTGATCTACTAGTAGCTTCATGGAATTAATGGCTGCAGGCTTCTTGATTATTGTGACCATATAGGATGAGGAAGTTTTTTTTTTTGACATGATAGTTTTGCATTTTCAAAATATATTTGAAAATTTTTATTTTTTTAAATTAATATATTTTTTAATATTTTTAAATTAATAAGATAATAATATCAAAAATAGTTTTTTTAAAATAAAATAAATTTTATTTTAATTATTTTTAAATAACAAATACTTTAAAAATAATCTCGAACACATTGTCAAACCATCAGTTATCCACGGCTGACCGGAGCGAAGAGACCTTTTTCAGCTCCTGGATTTTACATCAGAGCCGGCATTGGCTTTGACTGGTCAGGGACACCCACCTAATTACTTCACCCCACGGGGCTGCATTTGCTGAGATTGAAATTGACACTTTGACCGGAGAATTCCACACAAGAACAGTAAATGCTATCAGAACATAAGCTACTGTATTCAATTTTAAAGATTGCGATGGCGACGGTGGAACTGCCGCCACTGATAATAATGGTACGTGAAAGTATAGTAGTAAACGGTTTTTTTAAAATATTTTTGTTTACAAATATATTAAAATAATTTATTTTTTGTTTTTTTATATGAGTACATTAAAAATAATATAAAAAAAAATTTAACAAAAAAAAAATTTAAAATTTACTCAATTCTTATTTAAAATGCAATTCCAAATAAAAAAATGTTGCGTTAATTGCAATCACGGCAAACTTTGCCCTTGTATTTTTTATTAGGAGTGCAGCTTAAATGAAAGTTTGGCTAAAATTGAATAATGTAAACACTAGATTAGATATTCAGATTACTTAAGGGAAAAAAAGGAATAATGTTTCTTTTGAGAGTATGTTTTCTCATTAAATGTAAAATATGTATTTTAAGTGATTATAAAAGAAGGAGAACGATATGTTTCTCTCTTATATATTTTTATATTTTTTTCACTTCAGATAATTTACGAATCATCGTTGGGTTTTTTCTGTATTTTACATTGATCTTTATAGATAAAAAAAAAAAATTATTGCTAATTCTGTTAGTATTTATGATAAAAATATGTTATCGGTATATACTGAGGGAATCCCAATCAGAATATATAAAAGAAATTAAAAAAATTAAACAATACGATGACATGTAAGGTTTATACGAATACCGTTACCGATGGATATTCTGACAAAAATAAATTATAAATGAGTTGTTTTTTGATAGATATTTTACATTCATGAATCAATTTCTAAAATACTCATCAATGAAATGGTAGAGTAAATACAGATATGATAGTTCGTCGATAAAACTGTTAAATGTAGTAGTGTTTTAAGATATTATATTTGATTTTTAAAAAACTAACTTCTTTCCAAAAACACTTATATTTCTAAGAATTTCACAAAAAAACTATTTATTTGGCAAGCAAACTAGGGCCAAACGAGAATTTGAAAAGAAAAGTACACTTCTAGAAGATAAAAAGAGGTGCATGGTTTGAAAAGTAAATGATATTTATTAGTTCTCAGGTCTAACAATAAATATTAAAGTAAAGATGGCTGTTGGTGGCTGTGTTCTTTTGTTGCTAACACTACTAGGTTGTTCAGGTGAGAGAAAGCTATAGCGGTTGATGGTTTTCAGGTGGTGTTGCTTCGGTAATGGTTATGGAGGAGGTTGATCGTGGTGGTGCATGCTTGTGTCGGAGAGGCTGGCTATTGGAGAAGGGTTGTTGGCAACAATGTTGTTGATTTGTGGATGATGATTGGGAGGCGATAGTAGATTGGTGGTGTTGTGGTTGTTCAATATAGTAGTTGGCTGGTGGCTACTCTCTAAAGAGATGGCAATGGTGAGGAGTTGTTGTGGTGTTTTGAAAGATGAATAGGCTGTTGGTCGGAGAAGGAGAGGGTAATGAGCCTTTGAAGTTTATTTTTGTTTCTTCGAGAGCTTCAGTCTCCTTTTCCTTCCTAACTAATTGATCGATCAAAGACTTGCTACTTAATTTAGAAGAACATTAGGTTTAAGATACAAAAGCCAAGAAGACTTATTTCTTGCTAGGTTTTATCATGGATTTGAAAGGAAAAAAAAACATATACACACACACACACACACACACACAAAGCATTGGGAAAGAAAAAGATGGAGAAATAGTATTATAAGAATATTTTATATATAGCCAAGAAAACTTGTTTCTTGCTAGGTTATATATATATATATAAAAGGATTAGGAAAGAAAAAAAATGGAGAAATAGTATTAGAAGAATAATTTTATATATTAAATCAATTATAATGATAAATATATAATATTTCAGGAATTTTTTTGTTAACCAAGTTTAGGTCCCAAATTCGGTATATAAAATATTATCAACTATATTAATAATAATATATAAAATATATTCTCTTTTTTAATGTGTTATCAAATGATAATGTTTTAGATGATGGGTGAATTAAAATCCAACGGCCATGAAGAAGAGATGAAGCATGATCCAATAGGATGAATGGATGGAGGCATTTTAGAGAAGACTTGGTTAGTAGCCACGAATTGGCGCGAAACCAAAGGGAACCAAACCGAACTCAAAGGTCCTCTTGAAGACTGTCTCATCGTCTCATACTCATTCACTATCTTTCGTCCACTAAAAACAGAAACTCTCTTCACTCTCCTTTCTTTCTTCCTTCCGTCCTCTTCTAAACAAAGATTTAAACCAAAATTTTCAGTTTCTTTTTGGTCCAAACTTGATTTATTTCCTTTAAAAGTCCTTTTTTTTTTTTTTTTAGTTTTTTCCCGTATTTGGAATTGGGGTGTAAAAAAGAAGAAAAAGAATTGAACTTGATCTAGTTTTTGTGATATTGTGAGTCCAATCCATGTTTGTGCCTAAAAGGGTCTTCAATGGAGGTGCCAACATGGTCATTGCTTTGATCTATATATATAGATTTGGTATGATCAACGAGGTGAAGGTAGAATTTTGAGCCAAGAAAGTCGAATGGTTGGATCTTTACATTTTATGAAGATGGAGCTTGCTTAGTCCAAACTTGAATTTAGATTTCTTCAAGATGGTAAGTGGATCGATTTCTTTCTATTATTGCATTTGTTGTTTTACGTGTGACAAGTCTTTGTATGAATCCTTTTTATATATGAAGGAAGAGTAAATGATACGTTCTCATAGTATTGTCGTCTTGATCTAGCAACAATGTGGCTGCATTGAAGCAGCTTTCATGGGGCTGGAAAATTCATTTATCTTTAATTGTTAATGTGGAGATCACAAATGGTTTAAGCTTGGATAATAGTAACTAGAGTGGGATCTTTCATGAAGAACAGAACAAGAATGCTAGGAGAAAGCATGATAGAGGGTTATATAAAATATTTTTTGTAATAAGAGCTTACATTATTAAGTTAAATTATTTTTTTAATATAAAATTGAAGTTTTATTGATAAAATGATAACAGTATATTGTTGAAGTGTTAAAAAAACTGAATATTTACATCAAAATTATTAGAAAATATTAAAAAAAAACCATTAATTTTATGCTTTTTCAAGTTAAATATATTTTTAAAATGCAGTTCCAAACGTAAAAACATGTTTGTTTATTTGATTTCTTTGCATGTAGTTAAGGGTGTGACACCAACTATGTAAATATATTATGAAAGTAACATTACATTCTAGCCAAATATTCACATCTTGCACCTTATATGTTTATGCTTTGAATACTCAGGGAAGTAAGGAGAATATAATTGTAGGTTCTCATGTTTGGGTTGAAGACCATGAGTTCGCTTGGCTTGATGGGAAGGTATCAAAGATTACTGGACAGGATGCTGAGATCGAAGCTTCAAATGGGAAGAAGGTGCATCAAATGCCTTAAGTTGTTTCTTTTTTGCTCACTTTCTTTTTGTAGCATATCAGTTCATGTAGTTAATGGTTCTGAAGTAATAAATTTTACTTACATTTTGATTCTTTGTTCCTCTGTAATCATGTTATGGTTTGCATTCGAGGGACTAGTTCTACATGTTCTGAAATTCAGAAAAATTCTTGTTCTTAGCATCTTTTGTCCTACTAAACTGGCCATGCATGTCTCCATTGCAAAAACAAGTGATTAAAACTAATCTTGCAGTTATATTTATGATTTAGTCCTAAAAATCTTCATATCTCATTTTAATATTTGAGTTTTTCTAGCTTCCTGACACTGTCGATCTTTCCTGTTTTGCTAACAAAAGGTCACGGCAAAATTATCGAAAATATATCCGAAAGATATGGAAGCTCCTGCTGGTGGAGTTGATGACATGACAAAGCTTTCTTACTTGCACGAGCCTGGAGTTCTGGAGAATCTGAAAACAAGATATGAGTTGAATGAAATCTATGTAAATCTTCCTTCCCCTTCATGCTAATAATACATCCAACATTGCTCTAAATTAAAAATATATATATATATATATATATATATATATATATATTTTTTTTTTTTTATTTCCGATTCAGTGATCTGTGTAACAATATAAACCTCTGCCTTTCAATCTCAGACGTATACTGGAAATATTCTTATTGCCATCAATCCATTTCAAAGACTGCCCCATCTCTATGATGGTCACATGATGCAACAATACAAGGGAGCACCATTTGGAGAGTTAAGTCCTCACGTTTTTGCGGTTGCTGATGTTTCATACAGGTAATTCCTACTCCCATTTGTCATTTTCTTTATAAATGAAAGCATAATCAATGAAATGCTTTGTTAAATTTAGGGCAATGGTCATTGAAGGGAAGAGCAATTCTATTTTGGTCAGTGGTGAAAGTGGTGCGGGTAAAACCGAGACCACGAAAATGCTTATGAGGTACCTTGCATTTTTAGGCGGACGAGCTGCCACAGAAGGACGAACAGTTGAACAACAAGTTCTTGAAGTATGTTTGAACATTCATCTTTCGCTCTAACCTTTAGAGTTTCTGCTAGAGTATTCCTTTCATTTCACACAGGCATCTGATTAGACTTTTCTGTTATCTGATCTGATTTCAGTCAAATCCAGTCCTTGAAGCTTTCGGGAATGCTAAAACTGTTAGAAATAACAATTCCAGGTGAGATAATTCACTGTGACATGAATTGAGTATCAGCAAAAATTGCTACATGCATGCTTTAGCATCAAATCTTCCACAACAATGAAGGGCTAATTTTTTCCCGACATGAACCATTCCTCCAATAATTTTATCGACAATGTCATCAAGAAGTTTCAAAACTATATTCATTGGTGTTTTTGCATTGATGTGTTCCTAAAATTAATACTGGTGCAGCCGTTTTGGTAAATTTGTTGAGATCCAGTTTGACAAGCACGGAAGAATTTCTGGAGCTGCCATCAGAACTTACCTTCTAGAGAGATCCCGTGTTTGCCAAGTTTCCAATCCTGAGCGCAACTACCATTGTTTTTACCTTCTTTGTGCCGCACCACAGGAGGTAACTTTCTGGTGAAATGAGAGCTCCAACTGTGATTTTATAGCTAATGGCGCGTGTTTATCAAGCCAGTTTGATTCAAGTTCTAGCTTACTGTTAACAGGAAGTAGAGAGGTATAAGTTGGGGAGCCCAAAATCATTCCACTATCTTAACCAGTCAACTTGCTTTGAACTGGTTGGTGTAAGCGATGCTCATGACTACCTTGCCACAAGAAGAGCTATGGATATTGTCGGAATAAGTGCAAGGGAGCAGGTATAGCTTTTGAAAGTAATATGTTTTTGACTGCTGCCAGTCGGTCCGGCATCTTACTCTCTTTCCCTCTCTCCCAGGAAGCGATTTTCAGAGTTGTTGCTGCAGTCCTTCATATTGGAAATATTGATTTTGCTAAGGGAAAGGAAGTTGATTCATCGGTACCTAAAGATGATCAAGCTAAATTCCATCTCAAAACAACTGCGGAGCTGCTAATGTACAACATCTAATTTTCATACATAAGCATGGATGGGATCTGATGTGTTTGCTTTCATGTCAGATGTTATTGCCACATTTTTTGTTTATTTCAGGTGTGATCCTGTTGCCTTGGAAGATGCATTGTGCAAGCGTGTCATGATCACTCCCGAGGAGGTTATCAAGCGAAGTCTTGATCCTCAAAGTGCAGTGATTAGCAGGGATGGTTTAGCCAAGACGATTTATTCTCGTTTATTTGACTGGTAAGACATTAATGTCTTCAATTGATGTCCTTTGTAACTTAAGGAGTCTTACGATGTTAACTTTGTTGGGTCATGTGCAGGATAGTGGATAAGATTAATAACTCCATTGGACAAGATCCTAATTCAAAATCTCTGATTGGAGTCCTCGACATCTACGGTTTTGAAAGCTTCAAGACAAATAGGCAAGAACCGATGAAAGCTAGATGCATATAATTGAATGGATGGTGTTATACTTCCATAGACAGGAACTACTCGGACAGTTCTTGTAACAATTTTACAATCCTTTCTTTGCAGCTTTGAGCAGTTCTGTATTAATTACACAAACGAGAAGTTGCAGCAGCATTTCAACCAGGTAATCCTGCAGACGATGTTGACCATTTAGCTAGAGTCATTTTCAACTATTTAACTAAAGAAGGTTTGGTAATGAATCACAGCACGTCTTCAAAATGGAACAAGAGGAATACACAAAAGAGCAGATTGATTGGAGCTACATTGAGTTTGTCGATAATCAAGATGTCTTGGATCTTATTGAAAAGGTTTTTCCCCCATGATTCACATTTTCTCTTTTCTTCTTTACCTAGATCGTTGACAAAGGACTGTGATGGGGCATGCACGTGCAAGTTTTGAGCATTCTTCAAACTATTTTTAAAATTGTTTTTGTCACATTTTGCACACCATTGCTCCTATCATTTACCTGTCTATTTTTTTCTTGGGATCCTGCAGAAACCTGGTGGGATAGTAGCTCTCCTTGATGAAGCTTGGTATGTTACTTTAATCCATTCTTTCCAGGATAATTTGCATCAAAATGCGAAGAGTTCTGGCTGTAATTCCCACTTAAAATAATTTAGAAATTAATTTCCACGTATCTCTTGTCAGCTGCATGTCGTTTCTTTCTTTAATCTTCTTGTCGAAGATCAAATTGGTTTCTCAATTCTTGTTAACAATGTCTTCTTATCAGCATGTTTCCCAAGTCGACACATGAAACATTTTCAAACAAGCTTTATCAAACATATAAAGTTCACAAGCGCTTTATCAAGCCAAAATTGTCTCGTACGGATTTCACCATTGCTCATTATGCTGGAGAGGTAAGCTCTATCAATAAAAAATGAGTAGTATATACTTGCATGATTTGAACTGTGGCTACTTTAAGATTATTTTATTGTATTTTCAGGTCCAGTATCAATCCGACCACTTTTTGGACAAGAACAAAGACTATGTAGTTCCCGAACATCAAGATTTGTTGGGTGTTTCCAAATGTCCTTTTGTAGCAGGTCTTTTCCCTCCACTTCCAGTAGAGACAAGCAAATCTTCAAAGTTTTCTTCGATTGGTTCTCGTTTTAAGGTAATTTTCCTATGTTATCTAGATGACAAAGGCAATTGCTTTTTTTCTTACATAAACACCAGTTGATCTGATAGTCTATATGTACCCCCATGTCTTTTTTCAGAAATATTGTATGCTTTCATGTAGTTCAGGAATTGAGAACTGACATTCTGTATTCAAAATGATGCAGCTACAACTTCAACAACTAATGGAAACATTAAATTCTACTGAACCTTACTACATAAGATGTGTTAAGCCAAACAATCAGCTAAAACCTGCCATATTTGAGAATATCAATATCATGCAGCAATTGCGTTGTGGTGTAAGTACAAGCTAACATTGCTTCATAGCTTCATAGTATAGCTTGTTTTCTCAAAATGTTTCTGTTTCTCTAGGTCTTTTGCAAAAATTGGATACAAATTATCCGATTCCCTTTTCAATCTGACATTTATTTAGTTTCGAGGTGGTTTTCACACAAATTCTTGCTTGTTTTATTTGTTAATTTATTACTAATGATTGTTCATGTAGGGTGTTTTAGAAGCAATCCGAATTAGTATGGCTGGATACCCTACTCGTCGCCCTTTCTTTGAATTCGTAAATCGATTTGGACTTCTTTTCCCCGAGGCTTTGGCAGGAAGGTAAGTGATCTGTTCTAGGATAAAATGCTGCTTAAGTTGATGATATTTGAGACTTCTTTCATTGTAAAGTTGTGGCCAATTCTAAATAATTCATTGATGATATGTGGATTTAATATATATATATATAATTTATTGTGAGCAGCTATGACGAAAAGGTTGCTTGCAAAAAGATTTTGGAAAAGAAGGGACTTCAAGGGTTCCAGGTAATTCTGAGCAGATAATGTAGGAGATCATTATGAGAGTGTTTTTCTGATGTGAAAGCAACACGAATGACGTGTAACACATGATTCACAGTAGATGTCTATGTTACAAATTAAGGAAAATCATTCTTCCAGTCACATGCATCTTTCAAAATAATTGAAGCCCTTGGTCAGAACTGTTATTCAATTTGCCCTGGTTTGGCTTGCAGATAGGTAAAACAAAGGTATTTTTGAGAGCTGGTCAGATGGCTGAATTGGATGCAAGAAGAGCTGAGGTACTCAACAATGCAGCAAAAACCATCCAGGGGTGTGTACAGACGCACTATGCTCGTAAAAGGTTTATTGCATTGCGGAAGGCTACTGTATTGGTGCAATCACTATGGAGAGGTGATTCATTAGAAAATCTAATAGCTGAACCTGGTTTAGAAATGCATTTTTTTGTCTTAGATATTTCAATCAACTTTTTTCTTAATTCCATGTGTACTTTTTGTTTCCTGTTCTACGACAAACATTTTTTGCCTTGACTTATTTTACATGAATTTGTATGATTTTGTAGGAAGACTGGCTTGCAAAATTTTTGACAGAATGAGGAGGGAGGCAGCTGCTATAAAAATTCAGAAGCATACACGTAAATATGCAGCTAGAACAGCCTACAAGAAACTTCATGTATCTGCACTTGTCGTTCAAACAGGTTTAAGAGCTATGATTGCTCGCAAGGAATTCAGATTTAGGAAACGAACTAAAGCTGCAACCATTATTCAGGTTATCCCCCTTGAAAACACATAACTTATTCATTAATTCTCTACTTTCTGGTGTTCAAGCAGTCAAATATATCACTCTTTACTTGGATGAGCAATGCAGGCCCGGTGGCGCTGTCATAAAGCTGGTTCCTACTATAAGAGGCTAAAGAGAAGTGCAGTTGTCACACAAACAGGATGGAGGTGTAGAGTTGCTAGAAGAGAGCTAAGGTTGCTCAAAATGGTCAGTATTGTTCAATATTTTATCTGTATGGCTTTAAAAGGTTTATCTATTCCATATGTAATTTTCAACTTCATGTTTGCAACCTATTGATCTAAGGGAATAACATAATTTAACGAATATAATTTCGCAAACGCTTATATCAACTGTACTTCATTAGATAATCTTAGCATATTGGTTAACAAATGATTAGCAATTAAATGAAATTAAACCGAGTTCTTCAAGATTTAGAGATGGTAGTGCTAATGAACAGCCAAAAGTTTCCGTCAAGTGTTTGTTGTAAGCCAGAAACACGGTGTTTGTGCTATATTGGCTTTTTTCAATAATAGAAACAGAGGATATTTCGATAAGAATTAACATGATTAATAGGCCACCCTTGAAACCTTACAGTCTTTCATAGTCATTACACAGCCAGCAACTACAATCACAGCATATATTGGATACGGATAGTATGTCTTGCACAGCATTTCTTTCCTCCTAAATGCTTGAGAACTGTATCACTTTTTACCTGTGGTTTTTAAATAGGATTATTGACATACATCTCCAATTTCTCGCAGGCTGCAAGAGACACAGGCGCACTAAGAGAAGCCAAAGACAAGCTTGAAAAACATGTCGAGGAACTCACATGGCGTTTACAGCTCGAAAAACGTTTAAGGGTAACATGTTCTGCAGAATGATATTTTCCAAAGAGAATGTTCTTGGTTATGTGTAAATTTACAATACATTGCGAAAAGCATTGTGCTAACACAACATCCAGTAGGATAGTACAATTTTGAGTCTAAATGGAAAATTATTTGACTTCAACATCCTTCAATTATTACCTGATCATTTATGACGAGAAGAAATTGTTGCTTTTAACTGTGGATTTTGATGATTATCTGCTCATGCCAAGGCTTGAAATCATTGATGCAGACCGATTTGGAAGAAGCAAGAGCGCAAGAGGCAGTGAAATTCCAGAATTCATTGGAAGAGATGAAAATTAAAATAGAAGAAGCTAATGCTTTGATAGTCAAGGAGAGGGAGGCTGCGAAGAATGCTATTAATGAGGCACCTCCTGTAATTAAAGAAACTCAAGTACTCGTTGAAGATACTAAGAAAATTGATTCTCTAACAGAAGAAGTAGAACATCTAAAGGTAAGAAGTTTTGATCTTGTAATGAAATAAATACCATTTTTTTGGTAGAATCAAACCCGCGATATCAAGTAGTCATTTCATTTCCAAATGAAAAAAGCATGTTCGGAAAATAATGCATCAGTTAGCGAAATCCCTTTCCACAATATGGATTCAGTAGAATGAATGTATGCATGTCTATCATTCATCTAGTAGAAAAAACACTTTTGAGTTTGCACAGGTTTTTGGTTTATTGTACGTACACCACTAGCTGCAAAATTTGCTATTTCGTTTAGTCAATCTTGTCACTGGTCTCATGCGCTGCAGGTCACGTTAGATTCTGAGAAACAAAGAGCTGATGATACTCAAAAGAAATACAGTGAAGTACAAGAGATTAGCGAAGAAAGACGGGTGAAATTGGAAGAGACAGAGAAAAAGGTTCAACAACTTCAGGAATCCTTGCAAAGGTAGGACGTCAAGAATAGTTTCTCTTGACTGCTTTATTTTAATATTGTAGAAACCACTTGCATGCCGAAAACTATAATTCTCCTGCACTGCAAACTTTCGAGGTTCTAATTATTATCTGTCCCATGGAAAATATTAATCTGTACCTTTTATTATCAGGCTGGAAGAGAAACTTGCCAATTTAGAGTCAGAGGATAAAGTCCTACGGCAACAGGCTCTGTCCATGGCACCCAACAAGTTCCTCTCAGGACGCTCCAGATCAGTAATGCAGGTACTTGCTTATAGTGTCATATTAGACTTTGAATTTTGTGTTACAGAACGAGTTAGAGCTTTTTTCATTTTCTGATATTTGGCAGAGGGTTGAAAATCATATTCCAGTTGATGCTGCAAGAACAAGTTTGGTAAGCATTGATCACATAATAATCCATCTTCAGTTTTTTGAGTTCCTGTAATGTTCTTTCTTGACTCTTTTTCTGTTGCTGTTCACCTGATCAAATGGATTAGGATCTGCAGAGCCCTTCAATGAACCACAGGGAGCACTCTGAAGTAGATGATAAACCACAGAAGTCATTAAATGAGAAACAACAGGAGAACCAGGAGTTGCTCATTCGTTGCGTCGCACAACACCTAGGCTTTGCAGGGAATAGACCTATAGCTGCTTGTATCATATACAAGTGCCTTTTGCAGTGGAGATCATTTGAAGTTGAACGAACTAGTGTGTTTGATCGGATCATCCAGACCACAGGCCATGCTATTGAGGTTTGAAATGCCAAATCTTAGGCATTAAAGTTTTTATTTATTACCATTCTTTTCCACCATAAGTCACCCCTTTTCACAAGTTATTTTAATTTGAACATCAGACCCAGGATAACAATGATAGCTTGGCCTATTGGTTATCCAATGCCTCAACACTTCTCTTACTGCTTCAACGTACATTGAAAGCAAGTGGTGCAGCAGGAATGGCTCCACAGCGTCGACGATCATCATCAGCTACTATATTTGGAAGAATGACACAGGTATGCACAATTCTGATGGAAATCACCAAAAGCCATCTGGAAAATTTATTTTCTTTACTAAATTCAGGTGTCTATGTTATGTTCCTTTAGAGTTTCCGTGGAGCTCCACAAGGAGTCAATCTATCCTTGATCAATAATGGTGGAGTGGACACTTTGCGGCAAGTTGAAGCCAAGTACCCCGCTTTGCTTTTCAAGCAGCAGCTTACAGCATATGTAGAGAAAATTTATGGAATGATTCGGGATAATCTGAAGAAAGAAATATCTCCTTTGCTTGGATTATGCATCCAGGTATATTTTCTATGCAACTATGCTTCCACGAACATGTTTAAATTATTTTTTGTAAATTTTTAGATAGCATTTGTTTGAACACAATTTACATAGGCACCAAGAACATCCAGAGCAAGCTTAGTGAAGGGGGCACGCTCAGTAGCCAACACTGCAGCCCAGCAAGCCCTGATTGCTCACTGGCAAGGGATTGTGAAGAACCTTGGAAACTTCTTAAGCACTTTGAAATCTAATCATGTAAGAGACCTCCCTTTTTCTGTGCTTTGTTATCAGAGTGTCCCTACTTTCTGCATCGCTCATATAGTATGGATCAGCTGTCAATAGCCATCTCCGCCTATCTGTGAAGGTAGAGATGACAGGAAGATGACCTCTGAGGGAACATTGGAATATAGTAGTGATCGGCTGTCAATTTTTTTAATAGATTTTCAGAACTTTATAACATCATGTGAAATGTAAATTAATTTTCCTATGATTCTTTTTCCAGGTACCCCCATTTTTAGTTCGTAAGGTGTTCACACAGATATTTTCCTTCATCAATGTTCAACTATTCAACAGGTATTCAGTCTATGCTCCCATTTTCGTTTGTCTTCTACTGTGGCCATAATTTTGGTTATTTATGAACCTTTTTTTGGCAGCCTTCTATTAAGAAGAGAATGCTGTTCATTTAGCAATGGTGAATACGTTAAAGCTGGGTTGGCCGAATTGGAGCACTGGTGTTACAACGCAACAGATGAGGTACCTGGGATTAATTTGCTCACATTCTGTGATCTAAACCTATAAGAAACATTAACAAAAACGAAAATATATAAACGCAGTATGCAGGTTCATCCTGGGATGAGCTCAAGCATATTAGACAGGCTATCGGGTTTCTGGTATCTTTTTGTTCTTTATTAATTTACCAGTTCTTCCACTAGATCACAATTACACGTCAAGATAATGAATAAGAAAAGCAAACGACATGTTCCATTTGATCATCCTTTTCTGATGTAGGTTATTCATCAGAAGCCGAAGAAAACTTTGGATGAGATAAGCCATGACCTGTGCCCGGTGAGTGATGAATTCTTTATCTAAGAGTGCCTAGATATACTCTTTTCTTATGTTGTCATCTTCACTATATGCCATAACCAAATTAAACTCCATATACAGGTTCTAAGTATCCAGCAGCTGTACCGTATCAGTACCATGTACTGGGATGACAAGTACGGCACACACAGTGTGTCCACCGATGTAAGTTCTTGTCGATGCTATACTACACTAGGTTAGATGTCACCTGGGAACATTAGTAACCATTGCCGTATTCCGTTTGAGGAAAGACTGATCCAGCTGAGTTTTCCCATGTGTATGCTTTTGTGCTGCAGGTTATATCGAATATGAGGGTGTTGATGACGGAAGATTCGAATAATGCAGTTAGTAGTTCTTTCCTGCTTGATGATGATTCAAGGTCAGCAAACAATATTAGCTTCTCCTTTACCTTGCATCATTGACCCTTTTTTTCTTTTATTAAGTTGAACTTGTGATGCACATTTTCTGATACCCAACTAGAATTCTTAGCTGCAAACTTTCACCAAGAAACGAGTGCTCTCCACTTGCATTGAAATCAGCTAAAAATCTTATTAATGGACAGAAGCTTATGAATGTTTCTTTGGCAAAAGAAGAGGCATCTCCTCAACCAGCTTTGCATGTAACCTGACCTCGAGGCTGTCGCTGACCTATTACAAAAATTTTCATGTTTGCAGCATTCCATTTTCAGTTGATGACTTATCAAAGTCCATGGAACAAATTGACATTGCTGACATTGAACCACCGCCTCTGATTCGCGAGAACTCAGGCTTTAGTTTCTTGCTGCCGCGCATCGAATAATCATCATCACACAGCGGAGATGGATTGATTTCTATTCGTTGGTCTCTCATTACTGAAAGATGTAAATTCAACCCTCAAGCTCCTCAACTGTAGATGGTCTCCTGGGAGGTTATTCATTTTCAGAGATTTTGCCTTACACTAGACATTACGACAATTCCTTTGAAATTCTTTTCTATAGGTAGTCCATTGCTACAAGAAGGGATGCCATTGCTCCCATATCAATGTAGTGACATTTCTTCATTTTGTTGTCCAACTAGCTGACATTTTTTAAGGGAGAAAAAATAATGCTTGTGAAAGAAGATTAGGATTTGAAGAATTTGCGATAGGGATGCGATATTAGGATTTTCCAGCAAAAGGAGTACCTAATTATTCTGGTAAAAACACCGGGACTGAGTGACAATTTACTCTTTTTTCTCTATATAATTCTGTAATCAATCCAGTCCTGGTAAAATTGTGATGGTGCGGCTTAAGGATTAGTGTTCATATGAAAATACAGCACTTAACTTATTATTCTTGTTGGTAATCATTGAAGTTACTCTCTGACTCTCGTTTAATGGATCGTACATTGGTGGTAGATAATGCTAATCCTCAACTGTGGTTCAGGGTTAGCGTCACCTTTGCTGCTGCTGATGTAGGATCGCGCAGCTATTCTGTTCAAGTTATTAAATTCAAGACGTGCTGATCCTCGTTCGCCTTAAAGTGCGTTTGCAGGGATTGAATGATGATATTATGATATTATAAAAACTAGGTTTTTTTAAAAAATTTCCATTTAAAAAACATACCAAACCCATTTAAATTTTTTCATCAATTTTTTTTTTAATTTTTATTTTTATTTTTATTTTTATATTCAGATCTGGATTATTGATTTTAATTAATTTTAACCAAAAATGATGAAAAATGGGATTGAATGATGACAAATATATATATATATATATATATATATATATATATATTTTAGAGAAAGATGGTATAAATAAAAAAAAATTGTATAAATATATTTTTATCCAATTTTCTATTATATTAAAAAGAAGGGGCAAAGAGGTTCTGCTTGTGTGAGCCTCCTTGCATGGAATCAAGCCACATTCTGAGGATCAACTGTTTGGTTATTTTTCATTAGCCTTCCTCTTCCCCTCATTAATGGAAAATTTCCAAATAAAAAAAAAATGATAAGCTTTTCGTTGATCAAAGAAATAGGAAATCATATGAGATCCATCAGGCAGAGTTAGAGCCGGGCACAAGCAAGCCACAAGCCACATTTCTTGACATCCGAAGCACCAATTTTTCACTAAGCAATGCTTGGGGAAACACTACATCAAACAACAGTATAGCTAATTGCTAAGCATTGAAAAGGAAATAGAACCACAGCTACCAGTGTGGTAAGATAGATGCTCATAACATCCACAGAAACAGTCACAGGCACACATAGAAGTACGATAGCAAAAGAAAACCCTCAAGTCTGCACTACCTATGCAATCATTAGTTAAATACATGCAGCTGCTAAATAGACAAAACTGCCTCTAGGTATTACATATACCATATTTACAAACTACTTTGTCAAAGAAGTACCTGATCATGTCATGCTCTTTCCAGGGAGGCATAAGGAAGAATGAGGCCAATCCGGCCGAAAGTACGGTGCCACTCTGCTGAAATCCCATGAAATGGAAGAGCCACGACCATTATAAAGAACAGCTTCAACCTTCTGGTTCACAAGGTGCAAGAGAAATATGTCTGGACCAGATCTGATGCAGACTGATTTGGAGTTTCTGTGAAGAAATGACAATATCTGAGTTTCTTTGTCTCGCAAGCAAGATTTTGTCATGAATGTGGGATTCTTCTTCCACATTGTTTTGAAGTTCAATCTATATCTCAAGTTCCAGCCTTTGTTTGGATATCCATCATCTGAGGGAGTCGCTGCATGGCCAGCTTCTTCCTTTTCAAGAACCCATATCTCTAACCCTGACTTACAGCTCCAACCATACTGCAACCGCCCGTCAAAGGACTCCCCCAGAACACGCTCCTCAAAATCAATTGAGCCAGGTAGTTTAATCGAAGATAAGCGCCTCTCACCATTATGAGGATCATAGATTGCTAAGTTTCTCTGTGCTGCATACCAGTGAACAACACCTTTCACCACAGTGGCTACTGACCAAGGACATAGTGACAAAGATGGAACACAGGTCAATGTGGAAAAATTCCATGTACTAGTCTTGGAATTGAAAGTCTCAATGGGGACAGTTTTCATTTCTTCATCAAGACTGAAATCACATTTTGCACGAATGACCTTGTAGCACATATCGACACTAGGATGGTCCTCGGCAAGGAATGCCATGCACAAGTCTTCAAAGTATACCCGAGGCTTAGGAATTTTGTAGTGTTGTTTGGTAATGGGATTCCAAACAAAATATCTCTTCGGGTGGCGACCGCAAAGAAGAAGGCCATTGGAAGAGTCAATGAAGTAGCCAAACTGCTTGAGGGTCTTAGAGAACTTCAAGTCATCACCCTCTTTACAAGTTGACAATAATGGCATAGCAGGTTCTGTTCGTGGTCTGCGCACACCATTTTGACCTCTCCCAAGGTACAAATTATTGCACACAAAGAAGCCCAACATGCGAAAAGCCAGTGGCCATCGTCTCAGATAATGTTGACAAAAAACAGAGCTGCAGATAACATGAAGCCACATCTTCGATACTATGATTAAACTAAAAACAGTTTCTGGTGGCACCCGAAGGAGGATCTCGCATAGGATGTCATCAGAGCTCAATGCAGCATTTACACCATCAATACCACTCCTCATCTTCTTTTTCTTCTTCATATGATCACAAGAAGAAGAATATCCTGCTAAAAGGGCATGTAAAAACTACATCATCCAATAAGCTTATTCAATCACTCAATCAAGGAGAAAGCTAACAAGAACCTCATTTATGAATTAATGCTAACGAATAGCTTATAAACACACAAAAAAAAAAAAATCTTTGAAGGGCTTTACCCTTTTGGCCGAACTTTAATTCTAGCTTTTGAAATCACTGACTAAGTAAAGCAAAATGAGTAAATGATCCAAATACAAAACTTTAAAAAAAAATCAAGAAACCCTCAAAAACAAAATGGGTTTCAAAGAGGATTCATGACCAATAAATATCTCATTGATACAGACTAATAAGGGAAAAACTTCATAGAAAAATCAATCTACATCAGAATTACCTGAAAAGGAAAAAGCTTTATGCAAAAAAATCAAACTGCAAAAACCTGCTCAAAACAGAAATCACATAACCCAATAAGCTAATATATTAAAAGAGAAGAAGTAAAAATCAATAAATAAAGACCCCGTCTAAGCCATCAAGCTCATCTTGTCAAAAAAAGGTTTATTTTAAAAATAAAATAATGTTTGGTGGCTGAGAAAATGAAGTGAAAAAATGAATCTTTATCATTAACCAGAAACAAAGTGACAGACCCATATACACAGAACACACAAGCGCATGCGAATGGTAGAGAGAAAGAAGAACCTGTATCATGCGGTGAGGGAGAAGCAGAGAGACAGAGAGAGTGGGAATTGAGAAGTGTGATGGCAGAAGTCACCGCTGCAAGTTGTTTAGAATTACTTTCCAAAATGCATTTTTAAAATATTTGTTTAACAAAAAATTATTTAAATTATTTTTTATATGTTTTCATGTATTAACTTTAAAAATAATTTTAAAAAAATAAAAAATATTATTTTAATATATATTTTTTAAAAAAAATTAAATTTTTTATGTTATTTGTAACACAATTAAAAATATTTATTTTTAAAAAATAAACAAAAACAACTAGTCTTTATAATTACATACATTTTTTTCTTCAAGAACAATTTTTATTTTTTCAAAATAGATATATTTTCTTTCTTTTCTTTTCTTTCTTTTACTTTAATTGATATAATTTTAATCATCATTCCAAAAAAGAAAAAAGGTTATTCTGACTTTTTTTATAATAAAATTTTTTAAAAAAAAAATTCAACAATAACTTTTAAATTTGCAACCTTTTCATTAACCCTTGTAAATGCAAGAGACTTGCTACCAATAAACCCTAGTTATAAAACTTGTTTGTTTGGTTAAATCAATTAGGTGACCTACTAATTCGAGTAAAATTTTGATCAATGTAAATACTTAATATTTTTATCAAAATAATATTATTTAATTTTTAATAAATAAATAAAATAAAATTTTTTTAATGAATTTTTTTTAAAAAAAAAAATAGGTTTTCAATTCTAATTCATAACCATTATTTAACTCAATTTTACTATAGTATTGTATGTGTACAATTTAATATTTTTTATAAGTATTTTTTATTTAAAAATATATTAAAATATATTTTTTTTAATTTTTAACATTATAAAAAATATTAATTAAAATATTTTTTAAATAAAATACTTTTTTTAAAACGCGTGTAGAACAGTAGAAGTAAAAACCACCGCATTTCTAAACACTGAAAGAGAGGGAGAAAGAATTGAAGTAATAGAAGTGGAAAAATAAAAATAGGAGTTAGGAGTTGTTGGGCTAAGCTTGAAACTACTTCAGTACTATGGGCTGAGCTATTCGATGAATCTACGAGATCCTGCGAGCTCATCATTCTCTGCAATTTTAACGACAAGTCGTTCTGGGTATCTTATTCAAACCATTTGTTGTTTGATCTGCACAAGGCATTTCACGGTCCCTTGTGAGAGAGAGAGTAGCCTGTAGTTTAGAATCAAGAAAAAACAAATCCTTGAGAAGTTGCCAAGATTGAATTTTTGTTTGTGTATGATGATGGGGTTCAAGATTTACAGTTTGTTCAGTTTTAAAATGTCTATATTTCTGTTTTTGTTTCTTCACAGTGCAATTGCATATAGTTCTCATTCTTCTTCAGCTGACACCACTATGCATACTAACAACTGGGCTGTCTTGGTTTGCACTTCTCGTTTCTGGTAATTAAGTTTCAGCTTCATTTCTTTTCAAAGTTTTAATCCTTCTGATTTATTTGTGTTGTTGTTGGAATAGTTTAATCATATCCATGTTAGAATTTAGGTTGTTTTTAGTATAGGTAACTTGTTTATGTGCTATTTGATACACCCATGTTAGAATTTTATATGCTCTAAGTACTAGGAATTACTTACTTTGTAGTTATGATATGATACCCATGTTAGAATTTTGTGTTTTTTTATGTAAAAAAATTGCATTTTTATGTGTTATATATGGTGTCAATGATTGGTTTTGAGCTTGTGATCTAATTAGGTATATACTGATAGAGAAAATGATAGAGAACTGAGTCATTTATATATAAAGTAAGAGTTAGTTAATTTTTTCTTTTCCAGTGAAAGGCTGTTCCTTTCTATGGTTTTTGATTTTTCGTAGTTTGGAGGTATAGGTGGAATTGATTATTTTTTATCCTTCCTTCTTTCAGGTTTAATTATCGACACATGGCCAACACTTTGTCATTGTATAGGTGAGCATTCCAGTATGTTGAATTTGTTGCTTTGATCAACTCGTCATTTCTTTTTCTTGTTGTTTAGCCTTTTCTGTACTGTCTTAGTTTTTGCGTGTTTCCAGGACAGTTAAGCGATTAGGTATACCTGATGAGAGGATCATACTGATGTTGGCAGATGATATGGCTTGTAATGCTAGGAACAAGTACCCTGCACAAGTCTTCAACAATGAAAACCATAGACTTAACTTATATGGAGACAATGTGGAGGTCAGTTTCTGGTTTCCGTTTAGCTCTCCTACCCTTTTGAAAAGCATATTTACTCCTTATCAATGTTTTTGGGTCAAAAAGTTGCGAAGACAACTAGTGAATAATGGAACTCGTTTAAGAAGGGACTGTTTCTTTAGAGTTTTAAGGAAAAGTAGCTGCACTTGACCATTATTATTCATAGGTTGCACATTATTGGTTGCAACTCTGATGAATGTATTTTAGAGTCTGCTTTTACTTCATGAGCTTTCCACTCCCTCTACTATATTTTAGAAGATAAAATGATTCGCAACTTTCGTAGGTCTATTATGGCCCTTTTCAATCAGCAATCTTTTGTTATAATCTCAGACTTGAAATTAGTGTGGAGTTGTACTTGTTAAATGTTCAGAAATTTGATCAGTTCATATACTTGAAAATCGGTGCATCTTGTAAGGTCAAGGTTTGTAATTGTAACATTCAATAACTATAAAATCCATGAAGTGCTCAACTACAGCTATTTATGGCTTTCAACTTGCCATTAATTTTTAGATCTAAAGATCTGATTGACACACCAAATGAGTTGTTCATATATTTATTCTATTGTGGGTAATCAAAGAACCATCTCAATCCAAAAACTTAAGTTTTGAGTTTGTTTGATTTGATGAGAGGATTATAGTTGTTCATATATAAGCACATGTTGTGAGGCCTTAAGGTATGATTTATATTATTCTCTAACATGCCCCTTCAAATAAAAGCTTTTTGAGCTCGAAACATGCATAAATGCATCACTGCCTTGTGCTTAATTTTATCAAATAAAATGAGGATGATGAGATTCGAATTCGTGACCGTTTGGTTATCGAGGCTCTAATACCATGTCGGCATGCAAAGATATCTCATGTTGTGATGATATTCTTTAGATTCTCATTGTATTCTATATTGTAAAAGAACACCTTTTTAAATAGAAAGATAGTTGAAGGGATTTTGGAGAATGTGCTTTCCTGAGCAGACCCTGATTATATTGAGCTGCTAACACTCAGGTGGACTATCGAGGTTATGAAGTAACAGTTGAAAATTTTTTACGTGTTCTGACTGGTCGCCATGAAACTGCTGTTCCAAGATCAAAGCGACTCTTAAGTGATGAAGGAAGCCACATTCTTCTGTACATGACAGGGCATGGAGGAGATGAATTCTTAAAATTTCAGGACTCCGAAGAGCTCCAGAGTCATGATTTAGCTGATGCTGTAAAGCAAATGAAGGAGAAACGTAGGTGAGACTACTTGCTTTGTTCATTCTAACTTTGACCTTTGAAGAATGCTTGAAATCTTAGTCATCAAATCATAATGAAATACTTTGTGGGTGCTTGAATAACATCTGGTTCTGACACTTTTGTCAAGCTTTTTGATAATCGGACAGTTCAGGATGAAAATTTCACACTTTTAAATGAAGTTTCTCTGAAAAGATAAATTATCTAATAATATACAATATTTTTAAAATTAGATCATTATTTGCTACTTCCTTTACTTTTACTGTTGTGATCCCTAAAGAACCATGGGCTCATAATTGTGCTTAATGTGACAAACCTAGATTCAAGGAATTGCTGATAATGGTGGACACTTGCCAAGCTGCCACTCTATTCAATCAGGTATTTTATCTGCTTTTGATGGGAATCTTATGAATATTGTGTCAAGGCTTACCTTTATTTTGTTGCTATTCATAGTAACTTGATGTAATGTCATTTAGCAAATTTTGTTAACAATGAATTATGAACATCTAAGTCCAAAATGTTGATGTCAATATATGTAGATTAGTTGCTGCCAGTGAGAATGAGATTCTTTAACATAATTTTCATAACTTCGTTGTCGTGTTTATAAATTAAGTTGGGTCAAGTGATGAATGATATGGAAATTAATTGCAGTCCCTATCTTTGATATATCGAATGGTTCTTTGATGTATTGAATGGTTATGCAGATTGAGGACAAAAGGGGACAAGTTATTACATGCCTGAATTGTATATTGATTTGAGCACCAATTAATTTCATGTAGTTGAATTTATAGAAATATCCAAAATCTTTCTACAGTTAAAAGAAGAACATGTTCCTTCCATGAATGTCATAGTTTGACAAGAAATCATGTTTTGTTTGTGCAATTAAATTTCCAATTTCAATACATTGGTAAATTTCTCAGTTGAAGAGCAAAAAGGGAGCAAATTACACAATCATGGATTGTCTCTCAAGTACAATATTCGTTTGTTCCAAGAAATATTTTATCAGTGGATCCATAACCTTGTTATAATCCATGTCTATCGCTAATGGATGGAAGCAAATATATAAGCTAATTGATAATGATACTGATGCAAGGACATTTTCTCCCCTTTTCAGCTCCATTCACCTGGTGTTTTGGCCATTGGGAGTAGCATGAAAGGAGAGAACTCGTACTCACATCACTTGGACTCTGATGTAAGTGGCAGTTGATGGCCTTGACTGTTTTGTACTCCCTTCAGCTGTATATATTTGGTGCCATGTTATTAAAGTTCATTTATTTTCCAGATTTTAGTGTACAAAACGCTATAATGTCTTGTTGTGATGTATCACAGGTTGGTGTTTCTGTTGTGGATCGTTTTACATTCTATACACTTGCCTTTTTTGAGAGGCTAAATATGTATGACAACGCCTCATTGAGCAGGTACACTTGTAATAGGACTTCACACCATTAAAATGAACAGCTTGTAGCATGTTTCCTTTATGTTTTATGGTGTCATCACAACCTTTATATTCATAACAATTCAGTATACCTAGCCACCGCCCCCTCCTCATAACTAGTACCTGCTGGATCTCATGGGCTTGTCTATGCATGTTTTATTTACCATCAGTTTTGGCAATTCTTAATTCATAAGTCATATCTGGTCAAAGCATAACTGAACTGGTCCATGTTATTAGATGTAATCATAAAATGGATGATTTAATTCAATTGTAAAGGGAAAAGAGCCTAAAGTGGCCAAAATTTCTCTTGATCTTTTGTGGGGAGGGAGACTAGTTTTGAACTGTTTTATTTCATAAGTGCATATGGTTGCATAGAGTGCTTGTATAAATCTGTAACATCCCAATTAATATCTAATTTGGCCATGAACTGTGGACTATTTTGGTTCTTTTGCAGTCTTTTTACTTCATATGATCCAAATACATTGATGTCAACTGCATATTACCGAACAGATTTATATCGACGACATTTGGATGAGGTACTGAAGTTCTAGACATCAATTTTTTCTTATTTTGTCTTTCAGATGTTTTGTTATCACTTGCTTGTACCAATGCTAGCAATCGCTTTTCACCATCATCCTTCAATAGGTGGTAGTAACTGGCTTTCCATGAATATAGCTGTTTAGCCTATGGTTTTCTACTATTGAATGTTTGTGTTGCACTTTTGGATGTTCTATATCTTTCCATTTAGTATTTGGTGTTTCCCAAGGATTCAAATGTGCATTTTATTTTCAATTCCAATTTTTAAGAAATTTTTTTGTCCATTTATAAGAAAACTCCAGGGTTGTAAGCTGAATCTGGTTGTCATCTCCATAAGCAGATACACAGCCTGCATCTTCTCCTTACCCAAACCAAAGACCTTGGAATTCTGCTTTCAATGTTTCTCATGAATTCTTTATGTATTCGTATGGTCATCTAGAAGAATGATAATTACATTTACAGCTTAGCCTTGTAAATTCACCTTGACTTCTGTTGTATAGCAATCCTTTTTGTGAGATCGAAGCCATTACCATTAATTTTCTTTCTGAATAAAATTTCTTTTTAAGACAGAAGTGCCCTTTAATGCTTTTACCTGAATGTTATGTGCAGGCTGGGGTAAGTTCTAGCAGACTGTTTCATTCTCTCTTCTGTCTCTCTTACAGGTACCTGTAACGAACTTTTTTGGCTCAGTAATGGAAACAATACATACAGATTCTGCCTATAGAGCCGTCCCTAGGAAAATGTCCAACAGGGCTGGAATCAATATGGCTGTTGAAAAATCAGTTCAACATGATGATAGAAGAACTTTGATAGATTCCAATGTTCAGGACCCAACTAGTCATATAAAGACAAAGGTAATTACTATTGCTTCCGGGTTATCTTGAACTATATAGTTTGTTATAGAGGCAATTTATATTACTTACCATTTATAGATTTCCCATGTACAATTAAAAGTCTAAGGAACACATGCTGCAGGATCAAAATTGCCCCTTTACACGGACAATGAACACATTTTTTGACAAGGTGGAAAGAATTGAACATCCTGACTCCTTGGTGAATTACGGATTGATATTGATGCTTCCTCTTTTGATGGTTTCTGTGTGGCTATCATCGTGAACGACTGGAGTACCGTGTTCTGTTGTTGATCATCTCCATCCAGGCATTTCTTCTGCAAGTCAAAATTTCTTACTTCCCCATGCTTGATCAATTATCATGTTTTTTGTTGGAATTTTGATCCCACATGTAGTGGAGCGATCCTTTGACTTGATGGATGACTCTGCCTTTCTTTGTAACTGAATCTTTGGGAAGGGGGGCAACAGTTGACCAATGTATAGTTCGACATTAGATTAAAGAACGTTACGGGATTTTCCTAGAAATATAGGGCATTCAGTACCCTATCCGGACATCATCTTTTGACATATTTTCAGTTTTTACTGTGCACATTGTCCATGCACGTTTGAGTCTTGGTCCTTGTTAAACTACACTAGCCTAAACACAGGTGGTTTGAGTGGTCGAGCCCTATGGCTGTTGTCGTTGGCTCCAATTCTAGGGTTCAAACTCCTGCACCTACCTTTATAACAGTCCACGGGGATCCTGGTTTTTGCTTCATGGTTGGGACTGTTTGGGTGCCTTGCCTAGCATCCATCGGGTGCCGATTAGGTCTAGTGGGCATTGATATACATGAATCAATAGGCTTTTGAGACTGATGGGACGTCCAAATAATTACCTACCTTAATTGAGAAATTTATTTAGGGGTTATTTGATTTTGTATTTTAAAAATATTTTAAAAAAAATTATTTTTTTTATTTTAAATTAATATTTTTTAGTGTTTTCAGATTATTTTAATATACTAATATTAAAAATATTTTTTTAAAATTAAAAAATATTATTTTGATTTATGTTTTAGTAAAAAAATAATTACTACTACATTTCTTGAAGATGTTCAATCAAGGGGTGAGAGGAGAAATTATACATGAAACAATAGGCTCCTGAGACTTGAGACTTAATGGGACATCCAAATAATTACCTACCTTAATTGAGAAACTTATTTGGGTTTTTCTTTATTTTTGTGTTTTAAAAATATTTTTGAAGAAAATTAAAAATATTTTATTTTTTTTATTTTAAATTAATATTTTTTTATGTTTTCATATCATTTTAATATTTCAAATTAATATTTTAAAAAGAAATTGCTACCATATTCTTAAACATCTCTTTAATAATGTTTGAAAACGTTAAACAATCAAGGGTGAGAGAAGAAATTACATATGATGAATTTTTTTTTAACATGGATATTTGGAATATAAGATGAATTTGAACTTTTGTTTTTTTTTTTTTTGGGTAACAACAGGTTGTATGTCACTGTCCTCATTCATTGTATTATCTTATAGGGACCAAAATACCTTGGATTCAACTTTATATTTTTTTTTTCTAAGAATAACAATAACTTGTCTATATAGGTGTAGCTTAAGAAAGACCCAATCCCCCACCTAAAATTCCCTCTCTAATATGCCCTCGTTAGTCATTTGCTTCATTTTGTTTTTAGCCATAACCAACTGTCTTATAAGCTATGATCCAACTTCTTTTATGTATTAAACATGTCTTCCACATCAGACACATAAGCAATCTTAGAGCAAATAATTTATTGAAAATGACTCATTTGAATGGCAGAGTGATAATTTGTATTATACCACCTTTGAGCTCTTGTTAACCATAGATGCCACTATTTTAGGGAATGTACAGTCATGCACCTTTGGTAGGTTTTCTAATAAGAGTGATCATTTTCAGTTCAGTTCGGTTTTTATCTAAAAAAATAACCAAAATAAAATTTTGAAAAACTGAAAAATTTGAACCAGAATTGAACCGGGATCGGTTCAAGCCGACCGGTTTCAGTTCGGTCTGGTTCGGTTTTTTAACATAAAAATCAAAAAAACCTATATCAAACCGACCGAGTTTTTTTAACAATCCTCTATAGCTTCTCCAGCTTCCCTCTTGTTCTTCCCTACAAACCCCACAATTTCAAAAGCCCAATTACTCAACAAACAACAAATTTGTCATCATAAGCTTCATGAAAACTATTATGGAACTGCAGACTACAGAGTTTTGGCAAGACAGCAAAGAGTTGCAAGGAGAATGGCTTTTCATGGCTCAGTGATACAATTTACAAGTTAGAACAACATGATATGATTATTGCTTAGGAGGACGGTAATATCCATAGAAAGCAAAAAAGGCATGTATCATAGTGAGGATGAGTAGAACAACTGCAGCTAAAGCTGATATGAAGGACCATGGGGTGTCAAAATAAATGTGCTTGAACCCTGCCCATCTAACATACGACCAATATAAAAGTTAAACAAAAAAACAGACTTTTAAAGTAAAAAGCTCTATGTAAACAACGGAGCGCAATAACCCATGATGTACAAAGCTTTAATCTTTCTTCTAAGCCTTAGCAGGAATTACAGCAGGAGTTGCGTCAACCTTTAAAAAAAAAAAGGACACAAAACTGCGATGAGAGGAAACAAACATTGAAGCCTTGAAGATGAAGATTTGAAGCATACACTAAACCAGTCCCTGGGTTGTTAGATTTGAAGATGAAGATTGAAGCCTTGTTGAAGTTTTGTTAGATGACTAGAAGTCTAGATCTAGCCATGAAGTTTTGTAAAGTGATGGACGAGAGTGTGGGAGATTGAGATTTGAGAGTTGTGGCTTGTGAGGGCTTTGAGGGGCGGCTGCTGGATGCAGAAGGAGGGGGAGTGTTAGGGTTAAAAATTTAGAAAGGGCTTTTATAGTATTTAAAAAAAAAAAAACTAAACCGGTTCGGTTCGGTTTCAGACTTATCAAACCAAAACCGAACCGAACCGGTCGGTTTTTTAAAAATTCTAATTAGTTTAATCAGTTTTTTTTTACAGTTCGGTTTTTTCGGTTATTTTTTTTATGGTTTTCTCGGTTTAATCGGTTTTTCAGTTTTTTTGCTCACCCCTATTTTATAAGCATTGATTAACCCATTTTTATTGACCATCAGATTGAGGGTGATATGTTGTACTTATGCAAAGTTTTAATTCCCAATAACTTGAATAATGCAGTCAAAATACACTTGTAAAAACCTTATCTCTTACTGACATAATTGTAGAAGGCAAGCCATGAAACTTATAGAAAATGATTCAAGAAGATCTCAACAACAAACTTGGCAATGAATGGATAAGATAAGGCAGTGAAATGGTTATACTTGGTGAGTTAATCCACAATAACTAGGATAGTGTCATTGCCTTCAGATCTTAACAAGCCTTCAATAAAGTTCATTGTAATGTCTCTCCAAACTCCATTTAAAACTGGCAGTGGTTATAATAGTCCATGATTTATAATATTTTCTAACTTGGCTTGCTTGCAGATATCACATCTATTCACTATTTGTTTCACCATCTTCTACATGAAAGGCCAATTTAATAAAGTCTTTAACCTTCTATAAGAATTTTGAATACCAACATGGCCTCTTATATAAAAATCATGAGCTACACTTATCAATTTCTTCTTGAAATCACCTTGAGCTCCAATAACAATTATGTCCTTATAATTTAGTAAATCATTCACTAAGTTGTATTAAGCTAGATGTGAATATTAATCATCTTTCTAATTATAACTTATTGCAATTAAGGATCCTGGATGTAAATATAAAAAACTTCTTGATATCATGATGATAATACTACTAATATAGCATTTCAATCTTTAAGACTGTCTATATTTGTGTCTCTAGCAGTTGCTACTCTTCTAAACAATGAATCGGTAGCTTTATTTTCCTTTTCTATTCTATAATGGATATGGTACTTTAATCTCAGCAATTTAATTAAACCTTTTCTTTGAATGGATGAATAAATATTTTGTTATAACAAATATTTAACGCTCTTATGATCAATCTTAATGATAAAGTGACTATGTTTAAAATAGTGTCTCCATCTCTCCATAATCATTAAGATTGTCAAATACTCATTTTCATATATAGGCAACCCAAGGTGTTAAGCACATAAAGCCTTACTAAGGAGGGCTAATGGCCTAGCCTCTTGATTGGGTAACGCCCTTAATTATATCACATAAGCATTAGTTTTAAAAATAAAAAGTTTAGTGAATTTTGGCTCTGCAAGAATTGGAGTTTTACACAAGGTCACCTTTAGGTCTTCAAATGCATTTTGAGTAGTACCATTCCAACTAAAACTATGTTTTTTTAACAGTTCAGTTAATGGTTTACTTGTGGTACCAAATCCCCTTATAAACTTCCTATAGTAACCTGTTAATCCTAAGAAACCTCTAAGTTACTTTACTATTTTTTAGGTAGGCCAATCTTTTATTGTTGTAGTTTTTTTTAGATTTGTGGCTATCCTTTTAGCTGACATGATAAGAGACCACTTAGATTTCCTGGGAAATAAAAGATGATTCGTCAGTGTTTCTAAGACATTTTTTAAGTGATTGATGTGCAATTCCATGCTTGAGCTATATACCATAATATCATATAATAAAAAAATAAGCATAGATTTCCTAAGAAAAGGTTTTAACACATAATTTATTAGGGCCTGAAATGTTGCTGGGGCATTTGTAAGGCCAAAGGCATGACCTGAAATTTATAATGCCTATGATAAGTATGAAATGTTATTTTCTCAATGTCACTTTCATGCATTTAAGTCTTATGATAGTTAGTCGTTAGATCCAATTTAAAAAAGTATTGTGACCCATGTAACTTATCCATAAGGTCATTAATGAGAGATATTGAAAATTTGTTCTTAATTATTAACTCATTCAATTGTCTGTAATCCACACAAAATCTCCAATTATTATCTTTCTTTTTAACTAGTAATATTAGAGAGGTTAATGAATTAGTACTTGGTTGTATCACCCTATTTTGCTAACATTTCTTTCTTCAACCTCTCTTTTTCATCCTTATGCACAAAAGATCTTTTATATGGTTTGATATCGACTGATTTGGCTCCTGGAACCAAGGGAATTTTATGATCCAAAACTCTATCATATGGCAATTATGTAGGCTCATCAAAGACTATTGTATATTCTTCCAATAATGCCTTAACCTTTTTCATTTATTATCTTCTACCTTGTTTCCTTATTAGTATCTAATGAGAAGAATTGCCCTACTAAGCCACATACAGCCTCTTTAAGATTCTTCTGTACCTTGGAAACATAGATGAATTATAATTGAGCTTCTTCTTTATAATGTCCTTCAACTCAATCATCCTTTTATCTATTTCAAAAGATAACTTTATCTTAATGAAATCAAATAATATTGATAAATAGATTCTTAACCAATCTACTCTTAACATCATATCACACCTTTCAAGTTTCAGAATTCCTAGGTTAGCTTAGAATTTGTGTCCTTACATCCTCCAAACAAACCATGGGCTATATACATTACACTTTATGATACTCCTATTAGTTATTGTTACTGCCAATATAATAGTTCTTTAATGATGGTTATAATCTTCTTAACTACTTGTTCATCAATAAAACTGTGTACTCTCACTGCTAATCAGAGTTATAAGGTCTTTATCTTGATAATTTCCTGTAATTTTAATCATATTATGAGCATAACTATTAGCCAATACATTTGGAGAGAATTCATATTCTTCTATCTGTTTTTTTCCTGTCATTATTGCATTGATATCTCCTTCTTCTTCTTCTACTTCTAAAAATTCTTTTTTTTTTTCTCACCACTCATCATATTCATATTTCTTTTATTACATTAATGCTATAATGTAATTTTTCTCCACATCTATAACACTAGCCTAGTCTTCTCCTTTATTTATAGATTGTTTTAAGCAAATGTTATTTTTTTTCCCCACTAGTAAACCATTCTTTATATGTGAAGTTTTAAAGAAAGAGTTACTTGGTGGTCTGCTATCATTGAAAGAGAAAGGTATTCTTGATATGAATATGTTCTTGCTTGTTATTTCCAGACTTGATCCCTCATGTCACCTTGCTTGATCAAATGTATGTATTATAGTTGTGAGTCTTAATATTTTCAGTGTTGGCCTGTTATCATTCTTAAGGCCACTAATAAAACTTGAAACATAATATGATTCTGGCAATGAAAAATTCAAGATGCTCATTAAGGACTTGAGCTCCTCAAATTTCTCAACATACTCTTCCATGCTTTTTTCTTATGTCAATTTGTTGAATTCCTCTACCACATCTTTTCTACTACCAAATCACATGCAAATAACCTTCACAAATTCTTTCTTATTGGTTAAATCATGGTCACTATATAAGAATCCTCCATACCATTGATGAACTAGAACAAAATGTAGTTTAAAGAATTTCCTACATTATCTAATATAACCTCTTGGTTTTTCCTCATAGAATGTAGTCAGTTAAATCTTAGAAAAAGTTCCATTATATATATATATATATATATATTCTTGTGACCTTCTTGGCTAATTCTTTGCTTTTCTTGGTTATGATGCTGGTGTTGATGCATTCAAATTACCTTTTTTGAGCTAGATTTGCTTCTTGTTTTCTTATATGCATCATGTTCTCTAATAAATGTTTAATTGTAGCCATCAAAGTCTCCATCTGTGTGTTAAACTGTCCATTCCATTTATTTTGTTCTTGCCATTATTTTTTATTCTCCACTAGTTGTTTTTGCAATTCTCAGTGAAGAACTTGTATCCTCTCATCTACCTGCCTTCCATGTTCTTCCAAGGCCTTCATTTTATTGCTTTCTACCATTGTTATGCTCAATATTACTCCTGTAAAAGAGCTCTAATACCAGATTATTAAGATCACTATTAACAATAAGAGAAAGAGATTGAGAATTAGAGAAGAGTTCAAGAGAGAGAAGAATTTTGTTTGTAATAAAAAAATATATTGTTTTATTCATTGATTCCTTGTTCAATACAGAGTTCTTATTCATATCAGATTACCTAATTAACTTCTTCATAGCAACTAACTGTAATTGCTTGTTTAACACATGATTGTATTAACTCTGTTGTAAGTAATTCTAACTGCTAGCTAACTGATTTTCCCCTCCATTTTGCTGCTGGCTAAATGTTCTTCTTCAGCTTCATTATTTCCCACACAATCTAGCTCTTCAATCCAGCAACTTCAATATAGCAGCTCTAACATAATTTGAAAAACATAGGGTTTAAAACCTAAATCAAGATGGGTTTTAAGTTGAATATATAAAAAAAAAAATTGACTCGAAAAGATTTTATTTATCTGAATAAATTTTTAATAACCAGTTTAAATCCAGCTTGGTTAATTTTAGGAATTTCTTTTTTATATAAAAAAATTATTTTAATAAAATAATTAATTTATAATTCACCCATGCTTTGACAGGATGCTAAAACAATATTTTTTACTTAATTTCAACATATTGTGTTGTAACTTAATTAAAAAATCTTCCCCATAATTTTATATTTTATTAAAAAAAATATTATTTTTATTATATCCAAATTATATAAGAAATCATTATTCACCCGCATGCATTCAAAGGTTTTTTTATTTTAATATTAATAAATTAATTGAAAATAAAATATGAAATCCAAAAAATAATATTTTATAGTTTGTATCTCTCTATTAAAAAAATGATTTGTTGGTTTGGGTTAAAAAATAGATCTTGTTTGTTTTTATGTTTCAAAAAAGTTTTTTAAAAAAATTTAAAAATGTTTTATTTTTTTATTTTAAATTAATATTTTTTTTAATATTTTTAAATCATTTCAATAGTTAATATCAAAAATAATTTTTAAAAAATATATATTATTTTGATATATTTTTTAACTAAAAAATATTTTTAAAAAATAATTGTAACTATATTTAACATGTTTATAATATCATTCCATAAAATAAACTAGTACATGAAAAGTATTTTTTAAAATTATTTTATTTAAAATTATATTAAAATAATAATTTTTTATTATTTTAAAGATAAATATTTAAAAGCAATAAAAAAAATTAAAAGACTAATGATTTAAAACTTAAAAAAAAAAATTAAAAAAAGCGAACAGTGTCTACATCAGGAAGGCCCACCGATGGCTGCACCATCAATATTGTTACTTTCTTAAGAAGACGATTAAAGAGAGCAAAATCCCCATCTAAAGTAAAGAAGCAGAGCTAGAAATCAGAGCAAACGGATCATGATGCGATACAAAGATGTAATCACTCTCTCTCTCTCTACAAATCTGCATTCTTATTTTAATGGGTTTCATTCTTTTTATGCAAAGATTGGATTTTTTGGTGTCTTTTCAATGTCAAGATCTTAATTTTTGTACATTTTTTCATTTCCCCACGTTTTGTATACAGGAAAAAGAAGCAAAGAAGGAAGCTTTCAGGAAATATCTTGAGAGTAGTGGAGTTCTTGATGCTCTCACCAAAGGTTTCTTCTTTCTGCTTCATTTTTTTCTTCCCCAGTTTTTAACTTTTACTGTGAATTTTCTTATTTATTCATGATTTTTTTTTTGTGTGTGTAGTCTTGGTTGCATTGTATGAGCAAAATGACAAACCTTCATCTGCCCTTGAGTAAGTTTTGATTTCTCTGTATTTGTTAAATATAGCAAACTCTAATAAATAAATAGACTTGCACACTAAAACAATGTTTTTTTTTTCTTTTTTATTTTATTTTTGGTACAATTTATTTTCTTGTAAAAATGCATCCAGTAAATTATTTAAATAAAGAAGTTTTAATTTGTTTTTATAGATTCATTCAACAAAAATTAGGTGGCCCAAGTTTGTCTGAATATGAAAAGCTGCAAGCTGAAATGTCAGAGTTGCAAAATAAGTATGGTGATCTGTTGGGAACCCATCAAGAAACTTGCAAAGAGGTGAGGCTTTTATGCTATATTAAGGCATTTTGATCTTAAATGTGAGAAATTATTGTTTTTTTTCTTTTTTGAGTTAGTAAACCCTAATTTGTGGATTATAAGTTAAATGCTAAGTAATCATGACTCGTGACCAATGGTCGTAGAGATAGGTTTGACATGCTTCAAAGACCATGGACACTGTGGACTTAACAGCTGAATGCTGCTGTATTTTTCCTGGTTTTGTGACGCTCAAATAGAAGTATTCCTAGAGAACAGTTTGTTGTTCAGCTGTGTGGCACTGGCTTTGGAATATCTCTCTCAAGATGTGTATCCATTTGTATAATGGACTGATGAGAAATCTAAACTCACAAATGATGGGAAAACGCCAATTCGAGCATGCTTATGTGTAGGACTTGATAGGCACACGCCCGGATAGAGAGAGATACATGATTGCCGAATTCAGACAGCTAGGTGGCAGTAGATGCATCTACATGCATATGAATCTTCCATGACAATTTGCTGTGCCAGTCATATTATTTACTCTATTTAAAACCAGAAATCAGGTGACCAGGTGAAGAGAATGAGCTGAAAATGCAACTACTTTAGGTTTGTCTGCTTAAAAATTTAAGTTTGTTCCTGTCCATTTTCATCCATTCTGATTGCGACCAATGAATACTTAATTGAAAGTAATCATGTTAATAAAATCTTAACCAGCTATATTTTCCAGGCAAGAAACCATGACAAAAGTCTGATTGCAGTAACTGCATGTTTTCAATATGTTTTCCCATTGTTAAATGTTCCCCATCTGACCCTTATTCTTTGTTTTAATGGTTCGTTGCAGCTGGAGGAACTTAAGAACTCACATAATGTTGCATCTGCTACAGACACCACAGATGGGGAGGCAACGAAGGACGAGCCTTGAATATCCTGAGGAAAAATTGGAGCGCCACCATGCTGAATAAATATTTATTCGAACAATATCAAGTGATTATGAGAAACCATTGTTCTATGTTCTTAACTTGTTGTATCCTTGGAATGTAGTGTATAGCAGGATTTTTTTTGTGTGTATCTCTATTACTGGTTAATTTTTGTGAAAACATTTCTTGATTCTCTTTCAATATAAACAAAATCTGATCCTCAGTACTCTCACCTGTGTCATCACTAATGTTTTTGCCGATAGCTGTAATCCAGGAGGAAAGATGAGGTAGAGGATGGTACGACTTTGGTGGATCCTTTCCTGAAAAACAAAACCAGTGCATTTACTGCAAGTTTTAGGCCAAATATAACCCTGAGAACTCTCATAACAGCGAGCAAGATGAGCTATGCTTCTGTCTCCTGCCAAGGAATGGAAGTGTTGTGTTCAGAAGTTGTAAAAAGTTCTCCATGATGCTTAAGATACTGTTATCAGGTATTGTTGTGTGATCCTTAAGACCCCATTATGCTCTGTCTCAAAAATAGTAACTTATTTAAGAAGGGTATGTTCTTTCCTCTTGAGCACAGGTCTCCTGGAAAGGCTTGCACCATGGGTCATGCCAACGGTGAGAAAAACAAGTTATTTCGTCCATTAACAAAAAATTAAAATAAAATAATGAATAATGAATCATCTTTTCTTTTTTTTTTTAAGATTGAAACGATGAATAACTTGCTTGTTGAGTAGACCCGATTAGATTGGGATTATAATTTAAAACAAAATATATATTTAGGTGTAGGTAATATTTTTTTTTTAGTATAAAAAAACTTTAAAATAAATATAAATTAATTTGATATAACAAGGTTGATTTGATTAATTCAAAATTAATTTGGACAATAGATAAAATTATAGTTTGACTTAAAAAAAAAAATAAAAATAAGGTTTTCTTTTAAATAAATAAATAATATATATACACACACAAGAATATATTAAATTTACGTCCTGGGTCATGAGACCATAATAATCGCAAATAAAGCAAATCGAAACAAATTATGAAACTTAATTACCGCTTAACCTAATGTTGCATGATGAAATTGAAAAATAATATAATTAAAAAAGGGACTCGAAAAAAAAACTTAAATCAATCCGAGTTAATTTTTCAAATCCTCGACCCGGGTTATGAGACAAACATAATATCATATAAAGTAAATCAAAAAAAATTATGAAACTCAATTCCAAATCAATTCTAATATCAAATGATGAAATTAAAAAAAATAAAAAATAAAAAAAGGCATAAAAATGATGCAACTTAATCCAAGTTAACCCACTAAATTTATGGTCCAAGTCATGAGACCGTAATAATCTCATAGAAAATGAACCAAACAAATGAACCGAGTTAATCCAGGTAAATCTATTAAGCCCACGATCTAGGTTATGAGACTAAGATAACCTTATAAAAAGCAAGTCGAATAAATCATGAAGTTTAATTTTTAATAAACTCATTGTTAAATGATGAAATTGAAGTCTAAAAAATATATACAATAAAATAACTCGAGTCTACATAGGTTAACTTACAAAGTTTGTGACCTGAATTATGAAATTGAGATAACTTCATATAAAACAAACTGAAATAAATAACAAAACCTAATTACTAGTTAACTAATGTTGAAGATGTTAAAATATAAAATTAAAAAAAAAAACTAAAGCAAATAAGATTATTCCATTAAATCCATTATACGAATAATGAGACTTAAATAAACATACTAAAAGTAAATTGCAACAAGAAATAAAATTTATTTTTAATAAATCAAATATTAAATGATAAAATTTAAATAATAAAAAAATTATTATAATAAATAGTGTTTTATGAGATATTTTACATTAAAAATATCTTTTTTCTTTTTAATTTTTGTTAATAATAATTAATAGTGAATTTTTGAGATTTTTACAAATTTAATTGCTAAATTTATTCCCTTAGTCTTAGTCTTTTTATTGGTGACAAACTATATGAGTTTTTATTTGATATTTTAAGACTAATTTATATGTTAATTAAAATTAACTTTTATTTTTAAATACATATTTCTAAGAAAGTTTATAATATAGAAGCTATAACCATAGTCTTGAAATCTAGTTTAGTTGGGCGGGTTGATTTAGGACTCGGCTGATCTAAGATTGCAATCAAACCAAGATTTTTTAAAAAATAAAAGCAATTAAAAACTCAGGTAATCCAGTCAAAAACTCGATTATAATTCATTGACTAATTTTTTTTATCAAAACGATATTATTTTAATTTATAAAAAATAATTAGAGTTGACCCGGGTGACCCGGGTCTTGGACCGGGTCAAGTTTAAAAACATTGGATATAACTATCCATACTTATTTAATAAAAGAATTAAAAAAAAAGAGAAAATTAAATATATAATTTTGAAATAGATAATAAATTTTAGTGGAACGGTATATGAATTTTCTTATTATAAATATCTATATCGCTCATGTTAAATAAATATTGAAAATTAAAGAAATAAGTATTTAATAAGTAAAAATATTTTTATTTTTTTAACAAAATTATATATAATTTTTTCTTCTATTTATATTTATAATTCAACTATCAAGTAAATATTAATAATTACTGCTTAAATATTATAAATATTTTAATCAATTAATTTAAAATATTTAAAATTAACATTAAAAGAGTTAATATAGTATAAATGGTTTATCTAGATATGCTAAGAAAACAAAGATATGCATCATCATAAAATCCAAGCCAATCAAGTAAGTAATCCATCGGCTATAAATCACTCTCTCTCCCCCCCCAAAAAATCAAGAAATCTGAAAATTCCTTTTTCTCTCACTCCTTAAATAAAAACCCTAAAATACTCTCGAATCCAAATAAAAAAAAATCAATTCCTTCAAAATCAATTTTTTTTTAAAAAATCTCTCTCTCTAAAAAAAAAAAAAAGAAAACAAAATGGAACTCAACGACCCACGCCAGCAGCAGCAACACCACTTCACCTCTTACTTCTCCTCCACTCCCACCACCACCAACACCCCATCACCCCCCAATGGCCTCCTGCCACCTCATCACCCCACAGACTCAACCACCCCTACCGGGTCCCACTTGCTCTACCCTCATTCAATGGGACCCTCAACCACGGCTACAGTGACAGGAGGAGGAGCACCAGTGGAGGCAACATCAGCAAAGAGAAAGAGAGGGAGGCCCAGAAAGTATGGGACTCCTGAGCTGGCTTTGGCTGCCAAGAAAACGGCTACATCTGCTTCTGTTGCTGCGTCCAGAGAAAGGAAGGAACAACACCAAGCTGGTTTTTCTTCTACTACCTCCTCTTTTTCAGGCTCTTCTTCCAAGAAATCTCAACATGTTCTTGGTAAAGGATTTTTAACCCTTTTATGGTTTGTTTGCGAATTGTTGAATCTTAAAATGTGGTTTAACTCCTTGAAGGGTTTTGTCTTTAGTGGTGTAAATTGTTGAATTTGTAAGCTGTTTTTTTTGGTGTTCGTGGTTGTGAAATGACGTGTATTTGCTTGAAAGGTTTGGCCTTTGAAGGTTTACATGTCAAATTTTCCAATTAGTTGAAGTTTTGCATGTTGTATGATACTTGCATGTATTTGTTTAACATTTTACCGTGACAAGATGTGCAATTTTTCATTTATATGGTTTTGGTTTTCTGGTGGCTTTGTCTGTCAGATGTTTTTTGGTCTTTGGTTGTGAAAATGTGATTTTTTCTCTCTCACTAAATCTTTCAGTGGTTGAATGTGAAATTCATCGGTTCTTTTTTGTTCTTTGGGTGGTTTTGTTTCTGAGATGTTGTTTAATTGCCTAAAAGGTTTCATCTTTGATGGTTTAAATTGAAAATTTTGAGTTAGTTGAAATTTTCAATTGTGTACGAGGCATTGCATGAGTCTGTCTTAAGTTCCCCCCCCCCCCCGAAATCTTAAAAATTGACAATGGGTGGGTGTGACTCCAAATGTCTTTATTTTTTATTTTTTATGGTTTGATGTGGAGTGTAGCGAATTAACTAATTCTACAATGTTATTTCTTTGAACAGCTGCTCAAGTATTATAGAGCGATTGTTTAAAAAAATATAATTTTGCTGCATCAGTAGTGTTTGGCATTGCATTTCAAAAAGCCTTTTTGAAAACATTTGAATTTTTTTTATTTTTTTCTTTGTTTTAAATTAATATTTTTTTGATGTTTTCAAATGATTTTAATGTGCTAATGTCAAAAATAAATTTTTTTTTTAAATATTATTTTAATGAGAACTTTGAAAAATAACTACTACCATACTCCAAACACCCTGGTTCCTTGAAAAGCTTCTCTCTTTTTGTGGTAGGCAATTGACAAGTGTTTAGAAATTTGCATTTTCTGTGAAAGTTTGTATTTGGTAACTATTAATTTTGAAAATTTTGTTTTGTGCTTGATCTGATGAGTTCTACAAGCTATTTGTATCTATGATGGTTTCTAGCAACACTTCTCTTAGTGGGAGGTTATTGCACATTATCTCTTAGTGACATCTTGTCTTTTGTTATGTTGAATTTGTATTTCTTGAATCAATGAGGGTTTACATTTTGTTTTTGTGAGTACTTACATTGCATAATCCATCTTTTTTTTCATTGGGTTATATTCATTGGTTTCTGTATTCTCCACTGCTTATTTTTTTCGTTGGGTCATATTCATTGGTTTCTTTATTATCAAACAAGTCGACTATTCTTTGTTCTAGATTTTCATGTTATGATTCTTGAAATTCTTTATTTACATTAGTTTCTGATTTATTCTAGTATTAGACATTTATGTAAGTTATCATTTGTTGGGAAAATTGAGCTAACAGTATTTAATTGTGCTTATCCTAACACATGGGGTTTTCTCTGAACATCCTTTAGCAATAAAGCATATTAGGTATAGCAGAATAGTGCAAGAGGTGCTGGTTGATCAATATTGCTGATATTAAGATTTCTTAATTTCTATTAGTATATAGTTGAAAGGAATCAGAAAGCAGCTACTTTATTAATATTGTTGGGCTTGCCATTGTAGATGTTCAATGGTTGTAGCTGTCTTTATGGGCCCTTGCAATCCTCGTAGCTCAAGTACTAGTCTATTGACCCTGTTGGGGTCATATAATTTGTCATGGAGGCTGCGATTATTTTTACTTTGCAATGTGTATGTTCATTTTGGTTTGTGGATTCATCATCAAGTATTTTGATTATTTGATCCAAAGAATGGAAAAGAAATCTAGGCAATATTTTGCATATAAGGTTTTCTAACGAGGCTTCATTTTCATCAACACCAGTTATTTTCTGTCGCATTCTCTTTCCTCCAAACAATTCATTGGTGGCCCCATTAACTGCATGCCTCTTTGATATGGTTACATGATCTTGTCTTTCTGCTACGCCAAGCATTCCTTGTTCTTTATATTGTTTTGCTAGTTCTAAATGCTATAAGACCATATCATTCTTAACTCCCATCTCAGTTTCGAGCTTGATCATTCTGCCAGTCTTGTGCTTGTTGGATGTTCTGTTTCTCAGTGAATATTAGGCCTTATGACCATTCTTGTTCTCCACAAAATTTCACTATCAAATATTGCAGATTACACCCACTAATTAAACACTGCACAAATACCTCACCACCCAAAACCCAAAATTATACCCAAGAAAATCACTCATGAAAAATACCGCACTAATTCTTTTGGCTAAAGGTTTTGGCTACTGCACTACTTTTGGTTGCCACCACACATCATCGATATTGGAGGCACACACAATGTAGTCACTACACATGCTATTTATACAAGCAACAAGGTCCTTCATTAGGAAAACTTCTTCTAGTCGAACTTCAACAATAAAGTCCTTTTCCTAAACATATTGTGTCCACATGCAATTACCAGTCTAACCGAAACCAACTCACCAATTTAAGCAGCAGCTCAACGTAGCTGATACTCAGCAAGATTGGGTTGCTTTAGTTTTTAAATTTATAGTTTGTTAGTATGCTGTGCCCATAGAGTGGAGGCTGACTTATCCTCCTTTTTGTGATTGTACTTCTCTTTCACTATTAATGCATTTTATTTTCTGTAAAAAACTATAGTTTGCATTTGATAATGTGTAGAGAAAGTTTTTTGATGTAATTGAATTTGTCTGACTTGCATTTGAGAAAAGCGTGCAATTTTTAGGTGGTTACTGTATGTGCTACTAGGAAATTGTTTCAGAGTATAATTGATTGGGAGTCTTTTCTAGTCAAATAAGAAGAGATTATTGAATTTATTAACCTCAAATATGATCCCAATTTGCTCATTGGAATTGGGAATACCTTCTTCAATTAGTTTTGGAGTTGCTACTGACACTCATTCCCTATAATGTCATTTGTTGGTTAAGAACTTTGTATGTTATGAGACTGATATTTGTTGTTCTGTTTCTGAGACCGTCCATACGTGAATGTCATTTCATTACACCATCTTTTTGTAAATGGTAAACTTGCATTCCTACTGAGTTATTTCTTTACTCAAATTATATTAATTATCACTGTTCTCGTTGATTTTATTACACAGCTTAAACACTTGTCCATCTTGCGTGTTTTATTCTTTATTGCAGGCACTGCTGGGCATGGTTTTACACCACATGTTATTACTGTAGCTGCGGGTGAGGTATGGAAACTCCCGAGACTTGGATTACAGTACTGTTATCAGTGATGAGTTGGTAGCCTATAAATGCATTTATCTGGTTATTATCTTTCACATGCTAAGAAGCATACAGGAAAATCTTTGTTAATGAAAATTTCCTTAGCTCTGTCTTCTATTTGTTTGTTTTTAATTTTGTGTATAATACATATTCAAGCACTGTGTTGCTTTTGATGGAGTTGCTCTTTTAGTGACTGGCTTTAAAAGGGTTGGAAAACCATCAATCAACCCACTCATGTCTTTTAAAAACATGGGATTTTTCATTTACTTCCTGATTTTTTAAGATTTAATTAAATTTTTTTTTTTTGAAATTTAATTCAATTCATGCTACAGCAGTGAATTATAAGTCGCTGCTACAGTAGCATTGCATTAATACTGTAGCAGTGAATTAAAATGCGATGCTACGCTGTTAATTAAAATTCATTGCAGCGCGCTGTGTTTTCCTTTCTGAAAACATACGGGGAAAAGGAAAAGTTTAAGTTGACTTTAATTGGTTTTCCTTTGACTTTTGATAGTAAAACTGAATTATTCATAGCCTTAGCTGTGACATGGAGGGGTGTTTTCCTTTGCTTTTGTGTAATCTTGCTGCTCAGTTTTGGTATGCATATGCTGAAATTGTTAACTTTTTCTTGTTTTCTTTGCTGGGAGATAGCTAATGTTCTTGGTGACTTCGCTCAATGTTCTAGACACATGGTGTTTTTAATTGTTAAAGAACATGTAATTGTATGGTCGGTTTATGTTTGCAAATACTTGAGGAGATCTGTTTAGGACATGGTTCAGTTCCTTTAGCTGTGGATGATTATGACGTCAATATTTAAGGGAGTTTTGAGATGCATGTACTGTGTGCTGGACTATTATCAGAGATGCATGTGGTGGAAGGTTACTGATCGCATCCTAAAACAAATATTTATGCTGGCCACTACCAGATATGTGATAAACGAGAAGTGGATTAAATTTTTATTGTTTTATAGCTTATGGTTTACCTTTTGTTGTTGTGGAAAAAAAAAGTGAGAAAGTGTTCATTGACATGCATAATGAAGTTTTAAATATGAAAGTGAAAAAAATAAAAAAGACTAATCTAAAATTCTTCATTGGCCAAGTTCTTATGCACAATACTAGTGGTTTCCATACAGGAAAGGAAAAATAATTGGAAGTCAAAGAATAGAGTTGACAATGGAAGAATCTATATATATGGTGTCTGTGAATTCCAGACACATTATTTATCTGATAATGGAGACTCTTTTGATTGTGATGGCAGATTGAATGTTAAAAGTTTGCCTTTTTGGGCTGTTAAAATTTCCTAGGTTCCTTTTGCCACGTGTTGCAATCTTTCTTTATCATGGTCATTGACTGTTGGTTCTTTTTTTACCCTTTTTTTTTAAAACTTCGGCTACATTCCATTCCTGTTCCTTTTGAAATGATAAAGTTTTCTAATGAATTTCTTCATGTAGATGTCCAGATATTAGTCAGTCAAGGTAAGAAACTGCATGTGTTTTTCATTTTTGATCTCTGGTTTGTCTTGGTTCCTTCTGTGATTTTTCCAAGTGTCTAGAAAATCTATGATTATTTACTTGTTATTTTAAATGTTTAACAAGATGATTGGATCTTTGTGGTATGTCATTTGCACATACGTGCTGGAAAGCTATTCCTTTAAATGTCATGCGCAGGTGATAGTGTGAATATTTCTGTTCCTAAACTGTCAGTTAAGAGTTCCCTTCATTCTTGGTCTTTATTCTGATGAACAACATTATGTGGTTGAGTTGTATACTCAAGTGTCATGGGGGCACTCAAGCATAAGGATTTGGGATGTGATTGGGGCGGGATAGATCACGATTAATGTAGTTTTGAAGTCTTCTTGTATCTATTCAGAATTAGTTGCTGCAACAAGAGGGTAGTTGGGATGCCAATAGTGGTTTTTGTAGATGCATGAGACTCTGTTTATTCCTCAGTAAAATAAATTCCTTACAGGATGTTGGCCAGAAAATCATTCAATTCCTGCAACAAAGCACGCGTGAAATGTGTATTCTATCTGCATCTGGTTCAGTCATGAATGTATCTCTTCGCCAACCAGCCAATTCAGGAGGCAACATTTCATATGAGGTAATTGTTTATGAGCATGTAACTTTTTTGAATTCTAGAACTCTGTTTTCTTTTCCTTGAATCTTCAGATGGATATCATATTGTAAAATGAGAGGAAATTAATGATGATAAAAAGATTCAAAACTTACCCTCTTTTGTTAAGCATGCCAACTTTCATGCTTTGAGAAGCATGCCAGCTTATGCTTCTTTGATATGGCCTCCCGATATCTTTTTCAATATTATGATTCTGTATTTGACTGGAAGAAGGGTACTTCTGAAAGACGACATAAAGAACAAAATCTAAGAAGGGAACAAAAAAGTTGTTCCCTTCAAGGCTATATGATAAGAAAGAAAGAACGACATTACAACTGCAAAGTAGCAGCCTCATAATGGTCCCAGCACCCCACTGGTTTTGAGAATTGACTTCTGTGGTGTTATAGTGTCAAACTTTCAACTGCTGCACTTCGGAAAATAAGACTCATCTCCTGGGTGGTTGGGCAGGCTGGAAAGGATGTGTCAATAGTATGGGGTTTGGCATAGAGTATTTTTTGAAAATTCAAGGCCAGACATGTAAAGGAACCTTCACTTAGGTGGTCTAGTTCTACTACTACACAAATCTGAATGTCAGGGAAATATGAAAGATAACTGAGAGCACCATTTTTAGTACATTTCCATGATATCACGGTTCTGTTCTTGTTGCCTGGACAGACTAGTTGATATAGTATATCTTGACTTCCCTGTGGATGATACAGACAGCAGTATCTTTGAGAAAAATCCACATCTCACTTAATGTATTTCTTGAAAATCAAATGGTATACTGTGTTGCTTTCTAGCTTCTGAGAACTGGAAGCATTTGTATTATTTTCATGTGTGGCCAAAGAATTCTCTGATAGTGTCTGGGTTAAATATTAGCTTGCTATTTGCTTAAAAAATTGATACTACATCTGATAAAATTTTATATTCTGAGAAATAGCTTGACAATTTGAAGTGCTAGCTAAAGTTGTAAAAATGATATTCTGAGGTGATCAGAAATGAATTCTTCATTCCTGTGTACTCTTTTAACATCAGGGCCGATTTGAGATCATTTCTCTGTCTGGATCTTATATACGTACTGACATGGGGGGAAGAGCAGGTGGCCTCAGTGTATGCCTTTCTGATTCAAATGGCCAGATCATTGGAGGAGGAGTTGGTGGACCTCTAAAGGCTGCTGGCCCTGTGCAGGTATTGCTTAAAATATACAATTTCTCTAAAATATGTGATGGATGAAATAGGGAGCAAACTATGGCTGAGGACCACTCTTTTCATTTGAAAGCACATACATGCATGCAAAAGAGGGTCCGGATCGTAGAAATCCTGTTCCACATTTAAAATGTTTGCGTGATTATGTCCTTAATATTTATGATTTATAGTTGTTTGTGCACAGGTCATTGTCGGTACTTTTGTGCTTGACAACAAGAAGGATGGTAGTGGAAAAGGTGATGCATCTGGCAGCAAGCTTCCATCACCAGTTAAGGCATCAGTACCAAGTTTTGGCTTCCACTTACCAGTTGAATCTTCTGTGAGGAATCCAGCGAGGGGAAATGATGACCTTCTTACCGTGGGTGGAGGCAATCCATTTACAATGCAACCTTCCACTATGCATTTATTATCTGCAAGAACCATGGATTGGAGGAGCAGTCCAGATGTCAGAACATCTGCAGGTTATGATTTTACAGGTAAATATATAAGACTCCCCCCTCTGTCCTCTCCCGCTCACGGACTCACCAACTGACATGGGTTGTTTTTCATTTTTCAGGAAGAACAGGTCATGGAGGATCCCAATCTCCGGTAAACGGTGGCTATGATTGACTTCCAGATTACAGATTGGTTGACTTTTGAAGCACTGTTTTGTCGTCTATCTTCAATCCCAGGTACATTGACCAGAGAAAATGCATGCACAACCTTTTGCAACCTTTGTGGAGTGCCGGATGATATTCTGTACAGTTTAGCCACACTCTCTATACTCCTTGCTAGCTCGTGATCCAAAATTAGAAGTGTTAGCCTTAGTTTTATGTTCATGCACTCAGTTGCAACTCTTTTTTTCTTTTCTTTTCTTTTCTTGTTCGCATACTGGAGTTACTGGCTGATTACTGTTAACATTGAATTAAGATTCAACCAAGAACCTGGCATCAAATGACAAAAGTTCCTCCAATTGAGATAATTATACTCGTTCTGGATCTATTCCGGTGTCCTCCCGGGATAATAGAATGTGTTATTCTGAGAACCTACCTGTCTTCTGCATCTTTTGGCATATAATTCATATCGTTTGTGGGTAGATTCCCTTGCGAACTCCAAGCATTTGTAAGATAGAATTCTGTTTCTTTTCAACAAGTGGAGGTACAATCTGCAACTTGCAATGTTTTGCCTGGTCAAATAGATGGAGACAGTAGCCGTTTACAGTTTGATTTTTGAAAGTATTTTTTATTTGAAAATATATTTAAAAAAATTATATTTTTAATATTAGAATATTAAAACTATAAAAAAATGTTAATTTAATATTTAAGCACGGTCAAGGGTGAATACATGAGAAGTCTCTGGTCCCAGTTGGAGGGACTTGTGCTGGCTTTAGCAAGAATACTGGGGAAACCTAATTGTATATTGAAGCCCACGTCTCCTTTCTTGCTACAATATTATACTTTAATAGGAATATGTCTTCACTCCTTAGGACACACAATTCATGGTTATCTTTTCTTACAAGTTATTAAGATTGTCTCCGTGAGTTTATTCAATCATTATACTTAAATAAACCCTTTGAATAATGACTACAAACATTTTTAAAAAAATTACTACAATGAGGTGATCTTACTTGAATATTGATTCTAGAATGTGTTTTGGTATTTAGATATAGGTTTTTATTTTGTTTGAAAATATATTAAAATGATTTTTTTTTATTTTTAATATTAGTATATTAAAATTATCAAAAACTATTTAAAAATATATTAATTTGATATTTTTTAAGCTAAACATATTTTTAAAATATATTTAAATGAAATTTCAAATATAAAAAAATGATGCCCGATAAAGTTAGATTAAAAACATTTATTTGAAAATACAATATAATTTTTATTTTTAAAAATAAGAGGCCACAAAAGCTTTTTTTATTTTGGAAACATAGGTTGAACTCTGTTCTCATTACCGTCTATAAACATACATCTATTTAACTACTAAAAAAAGACAAAAGTAGTTTCATTATAAAACAATTAAAATTAAAATAAATAACTCATACAAAAATTAAAAAAAAAGATTTAAAATAAATAGAAGAAGGAAAAAACCTAGCTTATCTAATTAAAAATTTTGAGGTTTTTTTTATAAGAAAAGTTAGTTAAAAAAAATAATGTTTTAATTTATTTCTTTTTAAAAAAATTAAAGGATCAACATTCTCATCCCGTGACACGATAGAGTCACGGAGTGACAAAATTAATTAATTAGTTAATCGAATCAGTGCTTGGTGGCCCCTTTTTCTACCTGTAGTCAGCACGTGCTACACGTGACAGGTGCTTACATATTTTGGTTCGCGAAGCAGAGGAGCACTCCCCCTAGCCTTAAAAAAGAGCCATACTTTGTAACCGTCGTGGACTAGTAGTTGAAACGGTTAAAATCACCACGTAAGCAGCTGCCTTCGTACGCGCTCAGAACCTTGAGATCTTCGCCAGTTCATTGCGCCATCCAACGGTGAGCATGTGTGGAAAATTCCACATCATTGATCTACCAATAAATTGTTTCATTTCATTTAATTTATTTGTTAATTCAAATTAATATTCCTGATGGAGTGGGTTAATTTAGATAAATCCAGATGAACGTTATTTCTATATTTTTTAAAAAAATTAAAATGATATAATTTTAATATTTTTTAATAAAAAATATCAAATTAAATTTTAACTAAATCATTAATTAATCCAAATGTATTATATCAGGTCAATAAGGATAGTGTTACTTAATTTAATTTATGTGTAACACGTGTGTGTGTATATTGTTTTATTTAAAATAAATAAATTCATGTACCATATTATAACACATGTCATGTAATAATTGGTCAATGATAATTTAAAATATCAGATGGATATAGAATTTTTTACCCAGACATAAGTAGCACTTGAAAAGTAATTTAGAAGGATTAGGTATAATTTAGCCATTTAAAAGAAAGTCTCTCTCTATCTATCAAATGTGTAGAATATTTTTGGTATAAAAATATATTAAAAATATATTTTTTTTAATATTTTTAATATAGTATTATAAAAAAATAAATTTAATAATTATTTTTTAAATATACTTTTAAAAAACATCTAAAAGAGAAAACTATCAAACATATTCTAATTATATTAATAGTTTTTGTGATTATAATTTAAAAAAATATTTTAATTGTAGTTTTAAAAAAATATGTATTTGGTCAAATAAGATAGATTTTAATACATGTAAAATAAATAAAAAGTAGATTATTTTAGCTTTTATAAAAATAAAATTAAATAAAAAAAACAAAAAATATTTAATTAATTAAAGTAATTTTTCTAAAACAAAAGTTACCACACGTATGATATTATAAACAAAAACAAGCAAACCAATTCAAGGAAATCCTAGCTAACAATAAGAAAATGGAGCAAATGCCAAAACTTTCTTGATGAGCCAAAAGGTTCCCTAAAGGAAGGGAAGAATAGAAAACCATATTCTTGATGGGGTGATGGGACAGAGAGAGAGAGAAGAAGAAGAGGGTGTCTAGGTTCTCTTCACATTCAGTATGTGTGGAGAAGTGAGGACCCCACTTCTTAAACCCTATTCTGTGTTTTCTTTCACTGTTTCTTTCTCCCATCACATCTCAAGTTCACGGCACCAGATTCTCTCTTTAAACTTTATTAGAGAGGGGAGAGGTGATTTAGGCTAAGCTAGGAAGAAAAAAGAGAAAAGAAAAGCGGAAAGATCTTTTGTTGAAGAGGTATATAAATCTTTCTTCTTTGTGAGAGTGATTGATAGCTCAAAGAGCAACAATTCCACTTTTACTAGGCAAGAGAGGAAAACCCCCTTCCTCCCTTCTCTTCATTTTTTAGAGCGAGCAAGTTGATGCATCTTGACTTGGGTTTTATTCAAAATATAGCATAAAGTAATTGGTTTTGGCTTGGTTAGGTGGTTTTGACTCAGGAGAGGCAAAAGGTGTGTTCTTTCTAGCTTCTTTTATTTGGTCCACTCTTCATTTCTGATTTCTCATTTTGTTTTCCAAAATGATAGATAGCTACTTGTTTTCAATTTAGAATTTTGGGTTTTCTTCTTCTTGTATGGCTATCAAAATAATAAGATGAGCAGTGGTGGGGAAACGTGTCACAGATTACTGGTTGTGGAAAGAAAATCACAGTGGTCTATTTTTTTTATGGGTCTGGAAGATCTTGAAATTTGGTTGATGGTGTCGTGTTGTTGATTTTTAGTGTGAAATTCAAGTTGGTATTTTAGATCTTGGAGTGTTAGAAATGGCTTTGTTATAATTGGCGAGCTTGTGTGTGTCTGTGTTTGTGTGTTTGAAGAGTTCAGACCAGGGAATGTATATTCATACTTGGGGTTCTAGAGACACAGTTCAAGTAGTTGTCTTTCATATTTTGTTTTTTGGATTCTGATATACTAGGGATTTGTAAGATTTAGGAACGTGTGACAAGAATGCATTAGGCAAGTGTTCACTTGGGTGCGCAATGTTAAGAGCATTAGCTTCTCGATTCTTGCTGATTTCATATCTAGCGATCTTGGTCACTGCAAGTGACAATGACTTTGCGAATTGTAATTGCGATGATGAGGGTTTTTGGAGCGTACACAACATTATGGAAGCTCAGAGAGTGAGTGATGTTTTTATTGCAATAGCGTATTTTTCGATACCAATTGAGCTTCTTTGGTTTATTAGCTGCTCCAACTTTCCTTTCAAATGGGTCCTTGTTCAGTTTATAGCATTCATAGTCCTTTGTGGACTGACACATTTGATCAATGCATGGACTTATTATGGACCACACTCATTCCAGCTGATAATGTCCCTCACCATTGCCAAATTCCTCACGGCCTTGGTCTCTTGTGCAACTGCCATAACCCTTTTAACTCTGATTCCTCTTCTTCTCAAATGGAAGGTGAGGGAGCTTTTCTTAAAGCAAAATGTGTTGGAATTAGACCAAGAGGTGGGGATGATGAAGAAGCAAAAGGAAGCTAGTTGGCATGTTAGGATGCTAACGCAAGAAATCAGGAAGTCACTTGATAAGCATACAATATTGTATACCACTCTGGTTGAGCTTTCTAAGACTTTAGATTTGCATAATTGTGCTGTATGGATGCCTAATGAGAATAGAACGGAGTTCCATCTCACCCATGAGTTGAAAGGCAATTCTAAAATTTATCGCCGTTCTATCCCGGTAAATGATCCAGATGTGTTAGAAATACAAGGTAGCAAGGGGGTCAAGGTTTTGAGGCCTGATTCAGCTCTTGGTGCTTCAAGTGGTAGAGAGTTGGAGGAGTCTGGTGCTGTGGCAGCAATCCGGATGCCAATGCTACAGGTTTCAAATTTCAAAGGGGGGACACCTGAATTAGTGGATACTTGTTATGCTATACTGGTTTTGGTTCTTCCAAGCATGAGTTGTAGAGGCTGGAGCCCTGAGGAATTGGAAATAGTGGAAGTAGTTGCTGATCAAGTAGCTGTGGCTTTGTCTCATGCGGCAGTTCTTGAAGAATCAAAAGTTATGAGAGAGAAACTGAGTGAGCAAAATCGTGCTCTGCAACAGGCAAGGAATAATGCAATGATGGCAAGCCAGACAAAGAATTCCTTTCAAAAAGTGACGAGCCATGGGATGAGGCGACCAATGCACTCAATCCTGGGATTGCTTTCTATGTTCCAAAATGATAATATGGGCGTCGAGCAAAGGATTGTTATTGACACATTGGTGAAAACCAGCAATGTGCTTTCAACTTTGATTAACGATGTGATGGATATTTCAACAGAAGATAACACCGGAAGGTTCCCTTTAGGGATGAGGCCCTTTCGTCTACGCTCCATGATCAAAGAAGCTTGTTGCCTTGCTAAGTGCTTGTGTGTGTATAAAGGTTTTGATTTTGAACTTGATGTTCAAAGTTCTTTGCCTGATCTAGTGATAGGAGATGAAAGAAGGGCCTTTCAAGTTATTTTACACATGGTCGGATATCTTTTAAATATCTATGATGGAGGGGGGAATGTCATATTTCGAGTTTTTTCAGAGAGTGATAGCGTGGGCAAGACAGATAGAATGTTGGGGATGTGGAAATCAAATGCTCCTGATGAGTTTGTATGTATAAAGTTTGACATGGAGATCAGAGAAGGAAGTTCTCTATCAGATGGAGCTAGCTCATCCACAAATTCTTCTGGTAGGAGGCAAAACAGTGCTGAAGCTGAGGGTCTGGGCTTCATCATGTGCAAAAGGCTTGTACAGGTGAGGCATCAAATATTATTTTTATCTACGTGGACTACACATGCCAGTAGTTGATAATTATTGCTGCATTATTGTGCAATAGAGGCAATGGCAGCAGACACCCTGTGAGGTGAAATGATGCCATTTTATGCACCTAAATCTAGAGATGAAAATGCATTGCACAGAGAGAATTGCTAGTAAAATTTATGAAAGAAAACTTTCTTTTCTAAGCTTACAACTTCTTGTAAATGCATCTGATGAGATTTGAGGCATTCTCCCCTTGCAGAATGTTTCAATATGACCTTGTTCCATGGGCAATCTCTCTTAGCTAGTTCCATTTCTGGAAATTATAACTCACTTCCGCTTCCAAATAACCTCACTAAATATTACTCAACTTAGATTTCGTTTGGCATGACTTTTGCAAATTATTTAAGTTTTTTTTTTTTTACTCAAAGAAAAACCATATGTTTGGTTTGAAATAACGTTCTTGAATCAAAAACTTATTTCTAAAATCAAGTTAAAAGTTGAAATTTCTAACTTGTAACCCATTGATTCTAACTTGTACCATCTCCATTCTTAAAAGAAATTGTTCTCAGCCAATGCCTCCCAAAGATATTTCCAACTTAAATTATTTTTGTCAGAAGTCATTCATGACAATTAACTTTAGAATTATGACTCGAAGTAAAAAAAGATTCTCTATAAGTCATACCAAATGGACTCTTCATCCATATCTCATTTGTTTTTCAGTTGGTGCCACCTCCATATAGGACTCAAAAGCTTTTAATTTTTATTTTTTAGGGGGGGTTAGGTTATAAATGATTTGGTGCTATATCATGCCTTTGTTTGAGCTGTGGCTTTTATGAAAGCATACTTGAAATAAAGAGCTTTGTTTTCTTTTTCCAATTTATCTTCCTGTAGCAGATTTAAGATGCATGAACATATGAAACTATATTAAGAAGAAGTGTATTTGCAGATGATGCAAGGTAATATCTGGATATCTTTGAACCCTCTGGGTTTTGCACAAAGCATGACTCTGGTTCTTCGGTTTCAAATCCGACCATCTTATGGAAGAGCCACATTTGCCTCGGGACTCTCCTCAGAACAACCAAGTTCCATTCCTCAGTTCAGAGGCCTTCGTGTTATACTTGCTGATGATGATGCTTTAAACAGAACCGTTACCAAGAAGTTGCTTGAGAAGTTAGGTTGTGAAGTGACTGCTGTTTCATCCGGGTTTGAATGCCTTGGTGTTCTTAGCTCTGCTGAAAATTCTTTCAGACTAGTTGTCTTAGATATTCAAATGCCAGAAATGGATGGGTTCGAAGTGGCAACGCGAATCCGGAAGATCCGAAGTCGTAGTTGGCCATTGATTATAGCTGTGACTTCCAGTGCTGAGGATAATGTTTGGGAGAGATGCCTGCAGATGGGAATGAATGGAATGATCCGAAAACCAGTTCTCTTACAAGGGATGGCAGATGAGCTTCAAAGAGTTCTTCAGCGGGCCGGCGAAGGATTGTGAAAGTAAGTTGTAAGGATGACCGGACATTGTTTTATAGAGCAATCTTTCAAGGGTCATCACTGCTATTAAATCAAACAAATCCAGCATGTAGATGTTTAACTCTTAGCGTTATACTTCATGGTATACAAAGTGTAAACTTTTACCTCTCTCTAACTCTAGAATTTCATAGAATGGATATTGACTTATGAGAGAGAGCAATTTTTATATAACAGCAAAAGGAGCCTGAAAAATTATTCAGAGAAGTGAAATAATACAGAGACTAAATCTTCCAGATGTGCTCAAGCTAGTTGGATGTTTCTTGGCTCAGATGCTTTTACTAATTGCTTTCATCTCTGTGAAAAATAGTAAACTTTCAGCATTCAGGAACAAAGGGTAGCTCACTTTGATCCAACGAGAAACGTCAAAAACATGATTTTGAATTGGGTCAGTCACTTGAGCTTATAGTAGTCAGAACTGGCCTGGGATCTGATCTTGAAATCTCGAAAAGAGCTCACTTGGTTAATTTATGAGTTAGAGGATCAATCTGGATTTTCAAAACCTTCTTTTTTTAGAAGGAAAGATATTTCCTAGTTTTGATTTGGTTAATTTTTAACAAGAGTAAATTGGATTGTAGGAAGATTATTTGGGATTAACCATATTAATCAAAATTAATATAAATTAAAACTTAACCAAAACTAAGTATAATTTAAAACTTAACCCGAATCTGATTTTAAATTACATGTTAAGGCAATACACATGCTACTACAAGATTACTTTTAACTTCGAAACCTTTTTGTGCTTAGATGTAGGAGATTGTTTTCTGGACTATAATTATAAAAAAGATATCATTTACTTTTGGGTTTGAAAATGCATTTAAGTATGTTTTAAAAATGTGTTTGATTTAAAATAACATTAAATTGATGATTTTTTTTAATATTTTTCAATAATTTTAATATGTTGATATAAAAAAAAAAATTATTTTTATATATTTTCAAGCAAAAAATACTTTATACTATAATACCAAACACACATGCATTTTTATAGTAACATTGTGATTGAAAAAACATGAAGAGAGCGTTTGGAAACGCGGTTGAAACCGTATTCCCTCAAATTTCAATTATTTTTTTGCTAAAAATTATTTTTTTATATTTTTAAATTGTTTTAATTTGTTTATCTTGAAAATAATTTTTTAAAAATAAAAAAAATATTATTTTAATATATTTATAAACAAAAAAACATTTTAAATTATAATCCCTCTATAATTACAAACAAACCCAAAGTTTTGATAGTGATAAGCCACATGAAACAGTACACTTCCAACTGGCTATGCTAATAAGACCAAACATCCAATAAGTCGTCGTTTTATTTCTTGGCATCTTGTCCTCTTCTCTTCTTCATTGCTTCTCTCCCATATACAATGAAAAATGAACTGTGTCATACTATCAACCATCAACCTAGTTGTCATGCACATTTCATTATACATTATTTCCCTTCCCCTCCACATGTACAAAAAACAAGCCTGCAAAAACCAGCTAGCTGGGTCAACTCGGTGACGTTACTGATTTAAAATTTAATTCAAACCGAGTTTGCTTTTCATCTAGATAAAAAATTAATTTTATTAAATTTAAATAACTTAACAAATCAATTCGTCCTCAAAGTAATTAACAGATTAACTTATGACTCGATTAATTTAAATAAACTATTGTGAAATTTAGTAGTGTCAACTCCAAAGATTTTTTTCTATTTAAAAAAATGTTGTTTAAGTTTTTTCTTTAAAATAATATTATTCAATTAAAAATAAAAATTTAACATGGCAACCCCACAACTTATGAATTAGTATAAACGAAAAAAAAAAAAAAAACCACCATCACCATTCCTCACCAAATGGCTCAAAGGACACAACATTATTATTAATTTTTTTTTTATTTTGATTTATGTGGATGTTTGGGCAGCTTGCGCGCATTACACGACTAATCTCACGGCCTACTGAACATCCTGCAAACCAGCGAGCATGTAAAGCACCGCGGAGATGACAGATATGCACATTGAGGTTTGAACTCTGATTCAGAGGAAGAAAAAAAGAGAACAAGTCCCTTCCACTATTAGGTCAAGACCTCAAGTGCAACACAACATTATTTTAATGTGAATGGTAATGGAAAGCAAAATATTTTTTTTAATTTGTTATTTAATTAAAAATATATTTTTTATCTTAATATATTAAAAAACATCTAAAAACAATATTAATTTAATATTTTTCTAACCAGACGTACTTCCAGAATTTAAAACAAATTAGCGTTCCCTTAAAAGTCAAATCTAATACATCAAATAATTGAACAATTCAATACACATATAATAGTCTATCTTCAATAGTAAATAAAATCATTGCAATTTAAATACGATTTAATTATTGAATGTGAATAAAATAAGATATAATAATAAAATAGAGATCGTCGTCTCCTCACCCTATGTAAGAGATGACTGCTTTTGCACAAAACTCTTCACCTCACTGATCAACAAAGAAAATTCAGGCGATTCAGGCAGGCAATAAAACCCATGAAAAGCATTTGGATACTCTACCAAATGTACTTCTTTCCCAGATTTCTTCAGCCCCTCATGGTACCTCTTCTGCCAATCTTGCAAGGGATCGAACCCTCCGACGAAGAGTAACGTCGCAGGGAACTTCACGCCTGAAATATCCACCGCATTTGGTCCGAAAACATTAATCACCGAGTGGTTTCGGTCCAATCCCTCAGGAAGAAACGCCTTCCACATCCAGTCTGTACGTTCCACTGATATTAAAGGAACCCCAACCAGCTTGATTTCTGATTCTGTCCTTTCTTCCCCTCCGAAAAATGGCTGCATTGCTACGAGTCCCTTGATCTTTATGTTAGAAAATGTGTGTTCACAAGCTTTGAGCACGACGTGATGAGCCAAGTTACCTCCTGCACTATCACCGGCAATAAAACACCTTCCAAGATCCAACTTTGCTGGGAAATTCTCAAAGGCCATGCCATCGATGTATTTCAACGCGTCAAAGCCATCTTCGTACTGGCATGGGTACTTGTACTCAGGAGCAAGCCGATAGTTTATAGAGATAACAACTGCATTAATTTCACGGGCAAGTCGCCGGCAGAGTACGTCAAAAGATTTTGAGTTAGCCGCCATGAATGCGAAGCCCCCACCATGAAAGAATATAATCACAGGCAGAGAATCGGTAGTGGCAGTTGATGTGGGGGCGTAGAGGCGGAACCACAGGTTGCGGGTAGGGTCAATAGTGTTGTCGAAAGAGGAGACCCCATCGATTGGTTTGGCGGAAGCAGCGGCCTTGGGGTCGAACATGTTCAATACGCTGCGGTTTACGGTGTGGTCGGAACGGCTGGCGGCGCGAATCCCAAAGGAGTGGGCGGCGAGGAGGAACCTGGTCTTCAATGAGAGGCGAAGAGTTCTTGGTGTTTCTGCCATTATCAATTTTGGCTTGAATTGTAAATGTTAAGATAGTTTATATACTCACATGAAGAGAGTAAAAAATAAAATAAAATTGATAATGGCAGAAACACCAAGAACTCTTCGCCTCTCATTGATTTGGATTTTTCTTGGGGTGGAATTTCTTGCTCCATCTGCGTTGCAGCCTGTGTTTTGCATCCAGAATTATTATTATTTGTGCTTTGTACATCCCAAAAAAAAAAAACAATTCTTTAAGTTAGGTAACGTCATTGTTATTGTAGGAACATTACTATTATTTAAGTATTATCGAAGTCCTAGACTTTGGTCCCAAATTACTCAATAGTGTCTCTAGACTTATTAAACTTTATTTACATGTGATTAAGTTTATAAAAATAGTTTGTTACATGACTGATTTATGAGTTTGATAAATTAACCCAAACCAATATAGATCAATTCAATATATTTTCCTTTCAAGAATTTTGAATTTTTTTTTAAAAAAATTAAAATAATATTGTTTAGGAAAAATTAATTAATAATAAAATCGATAGTGTCATGGGTTGATTTTATTAGTTTAAGTCAAAATTAATAAAACAAAAGATTTGAAATTTAATTAATTATTATGTTAATGGTTAGATACAGTTTCTTCTTTACAGATAACCATGAGAAAAAATTAACATAAAAAAACATTTTAATTATTTTTTTTATAATAAATTAGGTAGGATTGAGTTTTTTAAAGTAATTAATAATTTTATCTTTATTAGCTTAAACAAAGATACTTATTAAAAGGATAGATTAGAAAATGTCTAAAGGGCAATTTAAGAGTAATTAAACTTGTAAAAGCATGTTGAAGACCATATCTAAAATATAAGGACTAATTGGGAAAATTATTCAAAGAAGAAGGACTACTTTTTTATGGGATGGTGGGGGAGTTCTCGGAATTGAAATGGTCAAGGATGCAGAGAAGTGTCTTCATTCACATCACTGTTATCGCCAACGAAGAGTCGAAATTAGTCCTGGCCTGTTATGGCAAGTCGTCGGAGGGCAACTCATTATCCTAAAGGATTGTTTGGCAAAGCGTGCACTTGCATAAAGGAATGGCTAAGGTTCTCTTGGAAATTAAGAGGTCTTTACAAAGTAACGGGGAGGGTGTTGGGTAATATAATAACAGTTATGATTTAAAATATTTTTTATTTAAAAATATATTAAAATAATATTTTTTTTATTTTTTAAAAATTATTTTTAATATCAGCACATCAAAATAATTTAAAAACATAAAAAAATTAATTTTAAACAAAAACAATATCAAATTTTAAAGGAATGCAGTGCAGCGCTCTAGGTTCGAGTCGGATTTTACTCCACCGGTCTTCAACTATGAATATTAAAATTTATTATTCACTCGTGTCTTTGATATTGCCGATTTAAGTTAAGCCAACATGACTTGATGTAATTTTTTATTTTTTTAATTAGTTTTACAAAAATAAGAAACTTCAAAAACAAACCAAATCTCCATTTTGAATTATAAAATAAGTTATAAATTTCAAATCCAATAATTGATTTATTAAAGGGAAAAACATTTAACTATATAAATACAATTTGAATTAAAAGTCGAATAGAGTAGCATTTTTAGCACAAAAACTATTGTTAAAATATTTTTATTCTTAAGAATTTATGCAAAACAATTAGAAAACTAATTCAGGGATTAAGAACACAATTAGAAAACTAATTCAGGGATCAAATAATTTTATGAATTATAAAATTGACTATAAACTTAAAATTCTTGAATTTACAATATAAACTTCTTGAATCATAAAGATAAAAACTCATATAAAATTATAATTTTGTAATAAATATGAATTCTTGGATCATACATAAGCTTGAGACATGGATAATGTTTGGAGCATTTAAGACTGGACCTCCTTGACTTAATTTTTATTCTATATTTATAATAAGGAAAAGGCACCATGGGTTTGAAACCTTTTTATGCTCGGTTGTTGGCATTTGGGACAGTTACTTGACCTTTGGGTTAAAAAGAGTTGTTTGGAAATATATTATGATTGTTTTTTAAAGTATTTTTTATTTGAAAAAATATTAAAATAATATTTTTGATTTTTTAAAAATTATTTTTGATATCAGTACATTAAAATGATCTGAAAATACAAAAAAAAAAATTTAAAATAAAATTTTTTTAAAATTTTTTAAAAATATTTTTAAAACAAAAAAATAAATAAAGCTCACAAAATTGGGTAGCTAAAAGTCAATGTGTTTAGCTAAAAGTCAATATTTTTTAAAAAATATTAGAAGAAAGGACTCCAACCCTAGCGCAAAAGACCTACAAAGTATAAACTGTTAGATCTCATAATAAAGTTACAGGTTTTGATGACTAAAAAAGATAATATTATTGATTGCATAAGCAATGGCTTTATAGCCTGTTACAGGAAAATGAAATATAACAGAAAAACCAACTCCACGTATCCCACTCCTAAGAACGTGTAAGTGAATATAAGACTGAATCAAATAACAACAAATTGTCCTATAAACTAGGACATTATTAACAGAACAAATAACTAATTGGGAATTCTAAAACTTCAACATCCTCCCGTAAACTAAACTGCATCAGTGCATTCAGTTTACTCAAGGCATTAGACACATGCCAAGCTTGTCTCTCAGCTTCAGAAAAACCTCTAGTTTGAGAGGTTTAGTCATGATATCAGATACCTGCTCTTGTGTACTGCAATGCACTAATTCCACCACCCCATCTCTTGTAAGATCACGTAAGAAATGAAACCTCACATCGATATGTTTACTTCGCCCATGCAACACTAGATTCCTTGAATGTTTAATGGCAGAGCTATTGTCACAATAGATAGTAATGCACATACTTTGAACGTGACAAAGTTTTTCAAGAATTCTTCGTAACCAGACCCCTTGACATGCACACGAAGCTGCTGCTATGAACTCTGCCTTTGTTGTAGATAAAGTCACCACCGGCTCGACTACTTTCTTGAAGACCATGAAACAACTCCTGTTCCTAGCATAGACACATACCCAGATGTACTTTTTCGATCATCAACGTCTCCTACATAGTCACTATCTGCAAAGGCTATTAAGCTTCCATCACCACCTTTTCTGTAACCAATTCCAAGCTCCATAGTGCCCTTTAAGTATTGTAGTATTCTCTTGCCAGCTTGCAAATGTATTTCGGTTGGTTTCTCCATGTATCTACTAATCAGTCCAACAACATACATGAGATTAGGTCTTGTGGCTGTCAAATACAACAAGCTTCCAACCAATTTCTTGTACTCTGTAGCATCCATGTTCACTGCACTACCTTCATGCTTTGACAGCTTACATCCTGGAACAATTGGATTCTTCACAGGATTGCTCATTTCCATGCCAAACCTTTCAAGCACCTCTTTAGCATACTTATGTTGACATATGAAGATCCCATCTAAATTTTGTACCACCTCTACACCCAAAAAATACTTCATCTTACCAAGATCAGACATATCGAACTCCTTCTTCATTGACTCCTTGAAATTCCTGAACATCTCCTCATCATTTCCTGTAAAAATAAGATCATCTACATAGAGACTCACAATCAACAACTTCCCTTTGTCACAGTACTTTATAAATAATATGTGCTCACAGAAACATTTTTCAAACCCTTCTTTGGCAAAGTATGCCTCAATTTTGCTGTACCAAGCACGAGGAGCTTGCTTAAGCCCGTGTAATGCCTTCTTTAGCCTATAAACCTTGTGCTCCTCTCCTGTCTTTTCATAACCTTGAGGTTGATCAATGAACACTGCCTCAGTTAATTCCCCATGCAAAAATACGCTTTTTACGTCCAGCTAAAAAACACACCAGCCTTTGTGAGCTGCAAGAGCTAAAATTGTTCTAATTGTATCCCACAGAGCCACCGGTGCAAAAACTTCATTGTAATCAATTCCCTATCGTTGAGAGTATCCCTTTGCTACAAGTCGGGCTTTATGCTTGTCCACATCTCCTCTTTCATTAAACTTTGTCTTAAACACCCATTTCACTCCTATTCTTTTAGCTCCAGCCGGTAATTCAGTTAATTCCCATGTCTCATTTTTGTTAATAGCTCATATCTCCATATTCATTGCCTCTCTCCATTTAATGCTCTTGTATGCTTCTTCAAATGTGTCTGGATCTTCAGCTGAAGTAAACATTACCAGACTGTGCCTCTCATCTTCATCAGATAAATTCTTACTGGTTATATAATCTTTCAGCCATGCTGGCTGCCTTCGACTCCTTCCTTGACTTGAACTCAGTGGTGTTTCCTCAGATAATTCAGTTGGTGTTGGTTGCCTTCGACTCCTTCCTTGATTGGAACTCAGTGGTGTTTCCTTAGATAACTCAGTTTGTGATAAGTTATCTGTGTCTTCATTTTATTCAGTCTGCTCATCTTCCAAACCTTCTTTGTCCTCATTAACAACAACATCTTCATTATCACCTTCACATTCTAACATATCATGTTTCATTTCTTCTGCACTTCTACCCCAATTCCACTTCTCATCCTCAACACACACTATATCTCTGCTGATCACTATCTTCTTTGAAATGGGATCATAAAGCCTGTATGCTTTTGATTCCTCACTTACACCCAAAAGAACACATTTGACACTCTTATTATCCAGCTTCTTTCTTTGACTGTCAGGCACATGAACATGAGCCACACATCCAAATACATAAAAATGATCAACACAAGGCTTTATTCCACTCCAGGCTTCTTCAGGAGTTTTATCTTTGACAGCTAGAGTGGGACTCCGATTCAGCATATAAACAGACCATTTTACAGCTTCTGGCTAGAATTCTTTTGGTACTTCTTTTCCTGATAGCATGCTGCGTACCATGTTCATTATGGTACGATTCTTTCTTTCGACAACTCCATTCTGCTGTGGGGTGTAAGCCGTGGTAAGTTGTCTGTTAACTCCATGTAGGCTGCAGAAGTTGTTGAATTCAAGTGAAGTAAACTCTCCACCTCTATCGGTTCTTAAGCAGTAAATATCATTCCCAATGTCCTTGTCCACAAATAACTTATACTTCTTAAACATGGCTAATGCTTCAGATTTTTCAGACATAAAATATGTCCAAGTCTTTCTACTGTAATCATCAATAAAAGTGATTATATACCTTTTGCCACTGTTTGATTTCGGTAAGATAGGTCCACAAATATTTGCATGGACCAGTTGAAGCTGCTTAGATGCCCTCCACAAGCTTTTCTTTGGTATTGCTTCTCGATGTTGCTTCCCAATCATACAATCATCACACACTTTCGATGAAGCTTTGAGCATTGGCAAGCCTCTGACCATCTCCTTATAGTGCAAAGTTCTCAGTCCCTTGAAATTTAAGTGTCCATACCGACAGTGCCACAATTGTGTGTTATCTTCAGATGTGATTTGAAGACAGGTTGAAGTTGGAGAGATTATAGAAGCAAGTACGACAAACATTCTGTTGGCTGACATCTGTGTTTGTATAATTAAGCCTCTTCTAGGATGATAAATATTACACATGCCATGCTGGATGAGAATAGATAAGTTCTTTTCTTGAAGCTGACCAATGCTTAAGAGATTATTTCTTAACTCAGGTATAAAATAGACTTCGGTTATCACCTAAGTTAATCCATTTATATGAAGCTTGGCATGTCCTTTTCCCATAGCCAACATTCTTGAATTATCTCCAAGATTCACCGATTGTCTGAACGTTTCATCAAGATCAAAAAACCAATCCTTGATTCCACACATGTGGTTGCTGCAGCCTGAGTCAAGAAACCATACATTCTCTCTCGTTGATTGGTTTTCCTCCACATATGCCATAAGAAGCATCTCTTCTTCTTCATCTAATTCAGCGTAATTTGCACCTTTCTCCCCACTAGGACATTCATATTGGAAATGTCCTAGTTTCTGGCAATTATAACACTGAACCAAGGCTTTGTTGAAGGATTGCCTACCCCTGCCCAGGCCTCTGCCTCTGAAATCTCCACGAGATCTTCTTCTCCCTTCAACTTTGTGTTTGTATCTTCCTCCACTCCTTTCTGAATTGGTGATGTTTAAAGCATGTTCTTCTTCCTTTTAGCCTTGCATCCTCTGTTCATGAACTAACAAGCTACTTTGAAGCTCATCTATGGTCATGATAGAGAGGTCATTGGACTCTTCTATGGAACAGACGACATAATTGAACTTGAGAGTCATTGATCTTAAGATTTTTTCAATGATTATGGTTTGCTCCATCCTTTCTCCATGCGCCTTCATCTTGTTTGCAATAGTCAATGTCCTGGTAAAATACTCATCAATTTTTTCACCTTCCTTCATGCCAAGGATTTCAAACTCTCTCCTCAAAGCTTGTAGCTGAGCACGTTTAACCTTGGTAGAGCCTTGATACTTCAGTCGCATTGAATCCTAGATAGCCTTTGCAGTTTCCTTATTGAGTATGGTCTCAATAATAGTCCTATCTATAGCTTGGAATAGATAGTTCTTGACTTTCAAATCTTTCAATTTCTGGTCATCAGTACTCTTTCATTGTGCCTCTGTTAGCTCTATCCCATCCACTGTTGCAGGAATCCCATTCTCTATCAATTCCCAGTATTCCTTTGATCTAAGAAAGTTTTCCATAAGCATGGCCCAATGGTCATAATGACCATCGAATCTTGGTATTGCTGGCTGAACAAAGCTGCTGTTGTTCTCTGTTGCCATGAGTTTCTGATACTTCTTGCTGTTGCTAAGCTCTTACTCTTGCTTCTTCCTCAAGAAACTGCAGTTTCTTAAAATAACTCAATTAGGCCTCTATGATGAAGCTCTGATATCAAATGTTAGATCTCAGAATAAAGTTACAGGTTTTGATGACTGAAAAAGATAATATTATTGATTGCATAAGCAATGGCTTTATAGCCTGTTACAGGAAAAAGAAATATAACAGAAAAACCAACTCCACATATCCCACTCCTAAGAACGTGTAAGTGAATATAAAACTGAATCAAATAACAACAAATTGTCCTATAAACTAGGACATTATTAACATAACAAATAACTAACTGGGAATTCTAAAACTTCAACATAAACTAGCCTAACAAATCATATCCAGAGAAGCAAAAGCCAGAAACAAGCTAGCTCAATTTTTTTTTATTAAATAGACTTATTAAATTTAGAATTATTTATGTCAATAGAGAAGAAAAAGCTAGAAACAAGCTAGCTCATTTTTATTTATTTATTAAATAGACTTATTAAATTTAGAATTATTTATGTCAATAAACATATTGCTTCTCTGGGTATGATTTGTTAGGCTAGTTTATAGGTCTTTTGCGCTAGGGTTGGAGTCCTTTCTTCTAATTTATCTAAATATGGGCTTTAGAATCTTGTTTAATGAAATTAGCGTTCTTGATTTCTTGGGGTAGAAAGAACACAACTATTATTAAAATTAAAATTAAAAATAAATAAATATGCTCAGGCTTCTACCATGTATGAAGAGAGAAAAATAGTGTTTTATCTCAGTTTTTTCTAAGCCTTAGATGCATTTTTTTAATTTTAGTCGTTGATTGTTTTGTTTTCAATTTTATCATCATAGATTGTGCTGACTGCTATGGAGTTTTAACTCTGATGCAGCGACTTGCTGGGTTGAACTGAGTTCTGTATATCCCAACTAGCAGCGTGCAATAAATTGCATTTAGCTTTTTCACTAATGAGAAGCATGCCAAGATATATACAAAACTGGAACTCAGAGATTCTCTATAATTTCTAAGCCATATCCATGTCATAGAGGCAAATAAGCACTCACACTTTGCAGGATTATGCCATACAATACCATATACGCCTTTTGTTTTAAAGAAGAATTTATGCTCAGAAGAACGTTGCTGACACCTCGAAACTAAGCGTGGGCAACGAAACTAGTTGTAAATCCAAAACGGATAGGACGCTTACTGCTCATGGAAATGCTAACTAGGAAAAACAGTTTTTGAACCTTTATGGGAGCGATCAAACTTGTGTTTCTGCCTGATCTCTCAAGCTCAAGGTGTGAACTAAGTAGGTAATCATAAGTAAAATTTCTTTAGTTATATATAAAACGGTAGTTTCAGTACCCCTAAGCAAGATTTTTTTTTTTTTGTGCTAATGTTGTTCTTCGTTAAATTTTTAGGGAATGGAAGTTGGAGTGGATCAGCTAATGACGGTCAATAATTTGCTACAGCTCTTGAAGCTAAGCTTCAGGCTCTTACATTTTCAGGCCAGCTTTTTCCAAAGTATCAACAATGGGGTGGGTCCACAGTTAACTCAGACAGCAATTAGCTTCTGATTCTTTTGTTGAAGTTTTCAATTATATGCAGCGCTAGACAAAAGAAAAGAAAATTTGAGGTGTACAGTAACTTGCCATATCTTATAATATAATCTCTGGTAGGTGAAATTTTGTGGCTTCCTTCCTACCAACTTCCTTCTTGTCAAACAATTACAATAGTCCTTGCTACTGTAACATTCTCTTCCAAATCTCATCTCATTATACCATTGATTTCCCAATTTCCCACATCAAATTTCTTAAACCTTTCTGATGATCAGTGCTTCCTTTTCTGATTGAATCGAATCATCTGGAGCTCGACATCTTGCAACTTCCTTCTTATTTTTAAACCGTATATTCTTCTCTGTTCTTGTCTTTTTTTGCTGAATACTGCTTAAGCAAACCAGCACTTGAAGCACAATTGAATCCAGGTAAATTATTTATAATCCATCTTCTTCATTTTGTTTTTCACATGTAACTCTGGTTTGAATCTTTCAAGGAAAACACAAGTTGTAGAAATTATAATGAGAAACTTTGGAGATAGGATCATCAACAGTTTCCAAAAATAAATAATTTGATCTTTCTCAGTTGTAACAATCCATGCCTTGTGCAGTTCATACTAAATGGACCCCAAGTTAACCTTGAATTCATTGTTTTTTCTTATTAGTTTCTTCGCTGTTTGTAACTTATTATTTTAGTTTCAACCTTCCTTTTCCAATTAATGTACTTCCATTAATTTTTATTCAATATTTTGACCCTTTTTATCTGTAGGTCAAAATGGTTAGATCAGATGATCCGTTTTGGAAGGAAGTTGAAGATATGAATGATGGAAGCATGAAGTGTAAGTTTTGTGGGCATTTATTTGCCAATGGTACTTCCATTTCGAGGATCAAATGGCATTTTTCGGGAGAGAGAGGGCATGGTGTTGGCATTTGTGGTCAGGTGCCTAACGAAGTTCAAGAAGCAGCCTTTCTAGCTATGCGTGGTGGCTACAAAAGACATAGAGGCATAGCAAGTTCAAGCAATGTTAATGATTATGCCATTTCCACCTGTCCACAAGAACAAGACAATGCAGTACTTGTTAATTTGGCACAAGGTGTTGGGCGTGAGAGAATTCATTCGCGTTTAGAAGCGGCAAATGGTATGGAATACACTGGTGAAGGATCTTTTCAGCATGTTGACAGAAGTGTCTCTCCTTGGAGACTCAGAGTTGATGCTCATGAGAATAGAGGAGAAGCAACGCAAAGAACAGATTTAGTGGATCAATTTGCTGATGGTACTTGGGTTCAGATACACTCTGCCCTTTCAAAGGCGAAGCTGAATGAAATCTCTACCTATTTAATGCAGGAAGACGAGGATGTGGAGCGTCTGCATGATGCATTTGAAACTGTACCGAGAACAGAACAAGTGCAGCATCTGGAGAGAGGTGGCTCTTGTGAGAGGCCATCAATTAATCAAGCTAATGAGCCTCGAGGAGATTCATCCCAACCAACGGATCCATTGTGTCTTGATCATGGAAGATATTACGACCACCTATTTGCTCCATCAATAAACAATGATGTCATTATGAATGATGTGCAGAACATGGTTAGAGTGAGGACAGAACCAGTGGAGGAGGATATGGAGAATAGTGGAAGATTAGTGCAGGCTGGCGCAGGAGCTAGATCTTCTATAAGCCTTAAATACAACACAAGTGAGACTAGAGGAGTTCCATTACCTACTAGCTCTACAAAGCCAGTGGGTCAAGCATTTGAAGAGAATACAAAGGTGATATGGTCTTTGTTAATGGATGATGAAGTCTCAACCGTTGGCATTTATGGAATGGGAGGAGTTGGTAAAACAACAATACTAAAACATGTTCATAATGAGCTTCTACAAAGACGAGATATTTGTGATCATGTTTGGTGGGTGATTGTATCTCAAGATTTCAGCATTAATAGATTGCAGAATCTTATTGCTAAACGTCTTCATCTAGACCTTTCAAGCGAAGATGATGATCTGCATAGAGCTGCTAAATTGTCAGAAAAACTAAGGAAGAAACGAAAATGGATTCTCATTTTAGATGATTTGTGGAATAATTTTGAGCTTGAGGAAGTGGGAATTCCTGAGAAGTTGAAAGGATGCAAGCTGATTATGACAACTCGATCAAAAATAGTTTGTCATCGGATGGCTTGCCACCCCAAAATCAAAGTGAAGCCACTTTCCGAGGGAGAAGCTTGGACTTTGTTCATGGAGAATCTTGGACGTGACATAGCACTTTCACCAGAAGTGGAACGAATTGCGAAAGCTGTTGCAAAGGACTGTGCTGGTTTGCCATTGGGAATTATTACAGTGGCAGGAAGCTTGAGGGGAGTGGATAACCTACATGAGTGGAGAAATACATTGAAGAAATTGAGAGAATCAGAATTTAGGGACATGGATGAGAAGGTATTCAAGTTATTAAGGTTTAGTTATGATCGGTTAGGTGATTTAGCACTAAAGCAATGTCTCTTGTACTGTGCATTATTTCCTGAAGATGATGAGATTGAAAGGGAGGAGTTGATGGGTTATTTGATCGATGAGGGAATAATTAAAGGAAATAGGAGCAGGGGAGATGCATTTGACGAGGGCCACACGATGCTTAATAGACTTGTAAATGTCTGCCTATTGGAAAATGCTAAAATGAAGTATGGTGTCAAGATGCATGACTTGATTAGGGACATGGCCATCCATATACTACAAGATAACTCTCAAGTCATGGTTAAAGCAGGTGCGCAATTAAAAGAGTTGCCAGATGTAGAGGAGTGGACAGAGAATCTCACAAGAGTCTCACTATTCACCAAGGTGTCCCTATCTATCAACTCTATTTCTACGTGATAATGACGGGTTGGGATTTGTTTCGGATTCATTTTTCAAGCAATTTCATGGGCTCAAGGTCCTTGATCTGTCTGGGACAGGTATTGAAAATTTGCCAGACTCTATCTCTGATTTGGTGACTCTCACTGCATTATTGCTCAGTTATTGTGATGAATTAAAACAAGTTCCATCATTGAAAAAGCTCAGGGCACTGAAGAGGTTGGATCTCTTTTGGACTCCGCTTGAAAAGATGCCGCAAGGAATGGAATGCCTAACCAACCTGAGGTATCTTAGAATGAATGGATGTGGTGAAAAGGAGTTTCCTTGTGGGATATTACCAAAACTCTCTCACCTGCAAGTCTTTGTACTTAAACAGTCTATGACGCGAGGTGATGCTCTGACAACAGTTAAAGTAAAGGAAGTCGTATCCTTGAGAAATTTGGAAACTTTGGAATGCCGATTCGAAGGTCTCTCTGACTTTGTGGAGTTTCTCAGATCTCGGGATACGATTCAATCATTAAGCACATACAAAATTTCAGTAGGATTTGTGCATAGAAGTGAGTTTTGGGAAGGCATTAGTAATTGTCCAAGTAAAACAGTTGGATTGAGTCATATGAGTTTCAATAGAGAGAGAGATTTTCAGGTCAAGTTCTCAAATGGCATTCAAGGACTGGTTTGTGATTCCATCGATGCAAGAAGTTTATGTGATGTTTTGTCATTAGAGAATGCAACTGAACTGGAGCACATCAGCATATGGCATTGCAATAGCATGGAGAGCTTGGTTTCATCTTCTTGGTTCTACTCTCCTCCGCCACCATTGCCATCATATAATGGTATGTTTTCTGGTCTTAAAGAGTTTTATTGTGGTGGATGTAAGAGTATGAAGAAGCTGTTCCCACTTGTGCTGCTGCCAAACCTCGTAAACCTGGAAAGGATTTGTGTTAGTGAATGTGACAAAATGGAGGAGATAATAGGAACAACAAATGAAGAAAGCAGCCAAACCTCATATTATTTATTTATAAAAACTAAAACTATGGTATTTATTTTAAAAAGAAAACTAAAATAACAATGTTTTTTTAAATATTATCTTTTTAAATATTTTTATTTTAAAAAAGATTCACATAGTTGTAGATAAAAAAAAAATGTTTTAATTTAGCAACGATAGAGCATCCACAAGGAAGATATTATACAGTTATTAATTTTCATTAAAAGAATAGCTAAGAGACTTGGGAGAACTACTATTTATTCACACCTATTTCATTGTAAATTATAATAAGTAATTCAATGTGTTTTTGTTTTTTTTTTCTTTTATTTTTGTTTATTTCATTAGTGGGCTGATTTAAAATTCAACTTTGTAATTTATTTATTTTTATTATGGTTTCTTATAAAATTAATGTAATTTACAGGTTTCTTATAATAACTAAAGTATATTAATTTACTGGTTTAATATTTTTAAAAAATTAATCCAGCACAGAAAAACACTAGCCGCCAAAACTAGCACTAGGTTTTGTTCATTAAAAGTAAGGATGGAGTCTTTGACTCCGTGTGCCTCTAATCAGCAACAGATTGGTAACGGCAACGATTGAAAACATTTAATTTGTCTTCTAATTTTTTTTTTCCTATTAGTAATTGTTACGTAATCAGATTCGCTTCATGTTCAATAATTGTTTTTTATTTTTTAAAATTTATTTATTTTATTTTTAATATCAATATATTTAAATTATAAAAAAACATTAAAAAAATCTATTTATCTTTTAAAAAAACAACTAAAAACAAAAGCAATCACCTGCTCTTAATTAATCACATATTTAATATTTAAAAACATTGTTAAAGCACACGTTTTTCAAAAACTTTGAATTTTTTTCTTTTTAATTTTTTTTTATGAATGATGAAAATAGTCCTTTAAATCAACAAGGATATTTTTATTAATTAATATTAAAATTACTTGCATGATGCTTTTGGATTAAAGATGCTCAATGGTTGGATTTGGGTCGGTTTGAAATTGTATTGCCAATTCCATATTTCAAAGAAAAATCGAAGCCTAACATGAATTCATAGAAAGAGCGTTTATTAATATGAAATATTTCTTTTTTATATTGTGGTCTTACAATTACATAAATAATATTTTTCATTCATTTATTTATTTCATTATCTTTTTAAGACTATTGAATTGTCATATTTTTTTTTTTAACTCGATAGATAAATAATTATAATTTGAAGTTTGATTAATATTATATTTTCATCCTATTGAGTTTCTCCAAGATAAAAATCCAAAAAAATACAAAAAAAAAACACTATATTGATTTATCATTGAAGTAACGTAATAAAATAATAGATCTATTCATTAGTACAAATCATCTTATATCATTAACTAGCAATAAATTATTCTTTTAAAATATATATACAAGAAAAACAAAAGAGAGAAGACAATTTAAAAAAAGAATGATAATCGAATTACATGACTTGGAATTTTGAAATTTTTATAAGGATATATATTTAGAATAAAATTCCATACCTCTATCTATTTTCCTCGTACAAAAATTCATCCTATTTTTCTATATTCTTCAGGATTTTTTAATCTGTATTTTTTAAGTTTTTTCTGACTTTATAGACAACATAAAAAAAACTAAAAGGATTGGTTAATGAATTCCTCAAGATTTTTTAATTTGTATTTTTAAGTTTTTTCCGTCTTTATGAACAATATAAAGTGGTTTTTTCTATCAATTTTAAAAAATATATATATCAAAATGAAGTTTTTTACTAGTGACCGGTGGTTTTGTCTGAGTAAAAGGGATGGATGCTTAAGTTATGAGTTCAAGGAAGAGAGACAAAAAGTGGAAGGGACAATTGCATCGATTGTTCTCTTGGTCTGAGCTTATTCTGTATCATTTGTTGGTTGCATTATACCTTCACCTCCTCTTCATCTCTTATTGTTAATAAAAATGTAAGAATTTAGGAACATTTTCACAATGAAGATTAATTCATCTCCATAGCAGAATACAGGAAATAGAAAATTAAATCAATAAAAGTAAGGTATTTCATAGCCAATGAATTCATCTCTTCGAACATTCTTGAATTCTGGTCAATTCAAATCACAACAAACATCGTAAACATGTCAGAAGTATTCTTCCACCACAGCATTGAGAAGATCATATGAGGAAGGCTAAGATTCTGTATTAAATGCCTCTGAGAGAGCATGAACTGAACATACATTTTTGTTGGATGAGTTTTGGTTTCTAAACCTGAAACTGCCATCGTAAGCACTAGCCAGGGAAGTTAGGATGAGCTTTTCTGGTAATTATATCACATTTTTCTGCTACAATAATGCTCTTTATATTCTCTGCTACTATTGCTTGTAACTTGTAATACCTCTAGGTGAAAAATTATAGATTGACTAGTTTCATGTAAAACAACAAGAAAAATTCGTAATTCTCGATTGGGTTATCAGAAAATTCTGAAACTTTGCGTGGAGCCTTATAATATAATGTTTTAACTTGGGTTAAAATTTCAGAATTTTTAGAAAAATTCAGAAAATTTAACCCAAGTTAAAACATTATATTAGAAGGCTCCACGCAAATTTTCAGAATTTTCTGATAACCAAATCGAGAATTACGAATTTTTCTTGTTGTTTTACATGAAACTTTGCGTGGAGCCTTCTAATATAATGTTTTAACTTGGGTTAAAATTTCATAATTTTTAGAGAAATTCAGAAAATTTAATGAAAAATCACAATTTGACTAGTATTACGTTATTGAGCATAATTTTAAATCTGGCCATCAGATTGAGTTGAAATTTTATGAGGAATCTTAAAATATATTGAATAAATCTGATTAAATTTTTAGGATGAACGGAGCTCGATAGTGCTAGCAAAGAATAAGAACCGTCAAATGGAAGCAAAGAGATTCATTAAGGGTAAAATGGTAATTTTCCATTACAAATAAAACAAGGCAGCCCTTTTATGTTATGAACTGCCGACTGGGCAGTAACAAATGTGAAAAAAAATAATAAGAGAAGAACGTGAGAAATCAAGAGAAAAACAAGAAAAAGTGAGAGAGAGCTTTGAAACTTATAAGATTGAAAGACTTAGAGCATTAAATTAAGGAAGAATCAAGTGAAGAAAGATATAAGAAAGGTGAGGAGGGCTAGCCACACTAGGAGGAGAAGAAAAGTTGGGAGAACTTAGATTGGTAAGCATGAAAAATTTAGATTCTTACTTGAATGAAGTGTTTTTGGGTTTATTTGAGTAAGTTATCAAACAATGACAATTAAATTAAATTTAATTTCTTATATTCTTGATTTTTGTTGAATTAGGGTTCTTATGAGAATTTGGGGGTTTTGAGAAAAGTAGTAAACATGATGGAATTGAGGTAGAATAGTATAGAAATAGTGAATGTAAGTAGCAATTAAGAAAGAAATTGAATAATTTTGAAGAAAAGAACTTGTAATTAAGGATGAGGAAATATAAGGATGAGGTTTTGATTGTTTTATGTTTGAGAAATGATGTTATTTATCTTATTTGAAGTATTCTAGATATGAACAAGTGAAGAAACATCATGAGAATATGAAAAGAATGAATAAATAAATGGTGGAATAGTTCATGGGAGAATTCTTTAAGTGAATTAAAAGAAGAAAATTGATTAAAACTATATGTTGAAAATGAAGTGATAAATGAAAGAAAATTTTGATGTAAACCCCAATTAAATAAAAAAAATATCACGTGCTTCAAATTTAGGCACGTAGGAGAAATAATAATGGATTAATAATGTAGTACAATTTGATTTATTCAGGAGTTGTTTCGGGAGCAGGGCATCAAGCAGGAGGAGTTGGCCCATCATGAGTAGATGATAAGTGATTCATCCCTTTTTTTTTTTTAATTCAAAGTTTCATTATTAGTTATGAGTTGTTTATGATATGTTGATATGGAAGAAGTAGAAGAAATTGTTGGTATTATAATGGGGATGTCGGGTGGTTGGTATGGAATTATCAGTTGATTAGTATGAATTACCGATTAGTATGGAATTACCGGTTGGTTGGTATATAATTACTGGTTGGTATAGAATTACCGATTGGTTGGTATGAATTACTAGTTAGTATGGAATTACCGGTTGGTTGGTATAAAATTACAAGTTAGTATAGAATTACCGGTTGGTTAACATGAATTATTTTAAGCAGCAGTTTGGATAAACTTAAAGTATTTTAATCATAACCTTCCACACATATTGTTTGATATGTCATTTCGATTTTTCTTTTTTAAAACCAAAATTTAAAATAGACACAAAAAGTTTATTGGTTTGAATAAACGTTTAATTATTTGATAATCTAAGATTTTTAATTAATACTAGGAAGCTCGCCACATATTTGGTCGAATAATATATATATATATTAGTTGTTACTGTCTAGTTTGATGATTTATTTTAAAAAACTCAAAATTTTAAACTTAATTTAGATTGGATTTGTAATTGAATCAAATAAGATATTGATTCAGTGAAATTTTATTCATCTAATCAAAACAAACTACTTCATATCTAGCAATGTTAATAGAAAAAAATGAAATAATATTATTTTAATAAAAATAATTAATAAATAAGTAACTCGTAAGTTATTAAATATCTAATACTATATTAAAATATTATCTTAAACCAAATAAATTAAGCAGACTTAAAAATGTTATAATGTTACTTCCTAATAATTTAGTAAGGATAGAATATATATTCAAAAACAAACTTTTTTATATTAAAAAAAAAAATTCAAAATACAGCGTAGCACTACATAGGCACCCACCACTTTAGCAAATTGGATTATACAACTTGCTTCATTGGTTTTGATAAGGGCTAGCTTCGTACAGGCCCCCAACTTATAACCAATTCTCGATTGCGTCCTTATTGTTTTCTTTAGTGACGTCTTTAATGCATAAAGCATTCTTAGCTTTGCCCCGTATTCAAATCCGTCGATGATTTCTATTTAAAAGCTGTTTTTTTTCTTAAAAAAAAAAGAAAAAATAAAAAGATAGAACTGGACATCTTTTAAAAGTTTGTAACAATCTTACATGAAAGGACTAATTGAGGATTGTCATAGAATGATGTATTAATTTAAGAGCTTTACCCACTAGGAAAACACAGATTGCCAATGATGAATCCCATGGCATATGTACATGCATGTTTGGAAGTGTAGTAATAGTTATTTTTTAAAGTATTTTTTATTTAGAATTATATCAAAATAATATAAATTTTATTTTTTAAAAATTATTTTTGATATCAGCACTTTAAAATGATCTAAAAATATTAAATATTTTTTATTTAAAACAAAGAAAAAAATAAAAAAAAATTAATTTTTTTCAAAAACACTTTTAGATAACAAAAACAAAAAAGAATGCCTATGAAAACACGACTTGTTTACACAAGCAACAAAAATTACAAAAATTTCTCTCTTGGCCATTTAATATTCCTGGATTTTGGCTAAAGAAAAAGCAAAACAAAATCACATAAATTTCTCTCTTGGCCACTAGATTAATCTTGGACTTTTGGCTTATTCTTCATCAACACCAGTTCAATGGTCCCATTAATTCAATAACCACTGAAATTTCCAAGGAATGCTCGATATTTTTCTCTCTATAATCTCATCCAAAGCCTTCGTGAAACACACAACGGGGAGACTTAATCATCAAAAAGCTAAGTCTACGTATAATTTTCATGGCCTAGCTAAAAAATATTGTCATCAAAGTCACTATTATCTCGAGAAGTAGCAGAATTTCCTAGGCTTCACGCTGCTACCTTTTGATTTGGCAAAATTTCGTTCAATTTAATTCTTTAAAAATAATTGAAACTTCCAAGATCAAATATGATATTGAAACCAGAAAGTAGCCTAGGTGTGTTTTTTAAAAATTTTATCCCTAAAGTTTTTGCATTTTGCATTTTGATTTTTAGTTTTAGTTTTGATCTACAATTTTATTTTATTTGACTCGGAAAAAAATAAAACATTCATTCAGTGAAATTTAATTGATTCAATCAAACCAATCTAGTGCACATCTGGCCAGATTAATAAAAAAAGATAAAAATGATATTTATCTTATAATGTAATGTCTGGGTTGCTTCCTGGCAACTTCCTTCCTATCAAACAATACGTTAATTAATTATTATTATTGAGGCGACCTTACTAATAAATAATATTATGTAAAAGAGCTAGCGGCTGTAACGTTCTCTTCCCTATTTTCCTTTCCACATCTCATGATCAGTGCGAACTAGATTTATGTAAGCTGCAACTTTATTATTTTTCTAAGCCATATATTCTTTTCTAATCTGTGATTTCTCTTCCTTTTCTTTTGGCTGATCACTGCTCAAGCAAACCAGCTAGCACTTGAAGAACATCTTGAATCCAGGTAAATTATTTGTCATTCATCTTGTCTGAATCTTTAAAGTAATCCATGATAAATAGATAGATCTTTTTCTCAGATTTTGTAATCCATGCCCTGTGGTGTTCATACTGATTAAATTAACCCTAAACGTTGAATTCATTGTTTTCGTCTTTCCAAGATTCTTTGCTGTTCTTAACTCTTTATTTTAGATTCACCCTTTTCTTTTCCAATTAATGGGACTGCCATTCATTTTTATTCAATATTTTTCAACTTTTGTTTCTTACAATGATTCAATGAATTAACTTGATCGGTAATTACCTTTCAATAAACAAAATAAGAATAATTAAAAAAGAACAAATAGGAGTTGAAAGAGGTTCGTTTAACAGTAAACAATGAATCCTGCATTTGTTTTGCTCCCCAAATTATGAATAAATAGGAGTTGAAAGAGGTTTTTGTTCACCCCGTCAAAACAATCAGCTCTTCTACCTTCAACAGTTATCCTGCATCTTTCTATCTATCATAAAAAGAATTTGAGTATGATAATTTATCTTAAAAGACAAAGGATTAAATCATTAACAACAACATTTATATTTCATATTTTTCATCCGAATTTCTTTAACAAACAAGAAAGTCATTCACATATATATATATATTCTTTTCTGATCTGTGCTTTCTGTTCTTTTTAGACCTCAGTTTTTTTGTCTTTTCTGATCTTTTCTGGTCAGATGGAAGGGTTCCAACCATCTTTTATGGAGGAGGTTGACAACTTTGAATCACTACTGTCTGAGCTTGAGTTTCTCTCGTACGTCATTTTTAAGCATATTTTATCAGAAGATGATTGCTTGCAATTTAGTTATTCTTCGGTTTATCCTATTATTGCCAAAGAACAATATAATGTCGTCACTGTCCATGGAAGCAGGCCGCCACCGGAGGTTCCAGTCAACCACAGCTCCATATCATGCAATGATCAAGGTGGACAGAACAATGTGATCAACAATAGTATTCAACAAACAACTCCGTTGCCAACGTCCTTTCCTGAAACAATGGTGAGTGCTCCAATTTGCTACAATGTCCATTGAATTAGCAAGTGTTTGTATTATGCAAAAAGTTTTATGTTTAGTGTATCGATCTCGAGCATCTTCAAATTGTTTACTGTTAAACAAACAGACAGCAATTGGGAGATTTAGACATTTTTTATGATATTTTTTTATCATTAAGTTTTATATAAAATTGGCCTCAAACTCCATCAAGGCATCATAATTCCTTTATTCATCAACCTCAGCCGGAACATGGCTATATGACACCGAACGCAACCACTTCACAACATGGTGGCTTCAATCAACCGAAATTATCTAAATATAGACTTTAGAATCGTTCTTGATTTCTTGACGGTAGAAATAACAGGACTATTATTAAAATAAAAATAAATAAATATGCTCAGACTCTTACCATGTACCAATAGAGAAAACAAGGTAGATGTCTCTCTGTTTTTTTTTTTTTTTTTTTTTATAAAGCATTTTTGTTTTTAATTTCATTTGATAATTTATTTCAATAAACTTGTTATGAAGCTCTTGTGGTCTAAGAAGAAAAAAACAATTCAATGTAGAGTTGATGTTTGACTTAACACAAGATTTTGTTCAATTTAATTGATTAAAAATAAGTGAAATTTTGACCGTCAAATTTTATATTAAAATTTTGAAGATAAATATTAAAGACTGAATCTGATATTAAAACTAAAAATAAGTAGAAAGTTTTTACAAAGGTAAATGTTATGAAAAGAAATTGCTATCCAACTGGTGTGCAGATTGGACAACAAATCAAGCTATGTTCTAAATATCCTCGGGTTGCTTGAAGCTAATGCCTGATTGTTGCGTTCCTGTGATTTTAATAAGTGTATGAAAGTCTATTTTATTATTAGTTTGTTTTTGTATTTTAAAAGTATTTTTAAAAAATTAATTTTTTATTTTAAATTTATTCTAACTCTTTTGTTTTATCATTCTCAAAGTCCAAACAACAACGGTACTGTCAAGATTGTTATGCTTATGCCCGCAATCTAAAATATAATTTGGTTTTGTACTCAAGAGATATGTTTATTAAAAAATCTGGTTATTTTAAAAAAAAAATTAAATTAATATTTTTTAATATATTAATATTAAAAATAAAAAAATATTTTGATTACTATGAATAAATAGGAAGCTTACGAATGGTTAAAAAACCATATTCCAAAGTTTAGTTTACTGGTTGACTCACATATTAACTGAATAACCTGAGTAAAAAAGAAAACCACATCATATTATGATGGTATTTGTTAAAAAAAAAATCTAAAATAACAATGTTTTATTTTAACATTATCTTTTTAAATATTTTTATTTTAAAAAAGTTTCACATAGATGTAGATAAAAAAATAAGAAGATGTTTTAATTTAGCAACGATAGAGCATCCACAAGAAAGTAACGGTTATTAATTTTCATTAAAAGAAAAGCTAAGAGACTTGGGAGAATCACTATATATCCACACCTATTTCATTGTAAATTACAATAGTACGTAATCCAAATTATACTAGTTTTTAGGTTTGGTGGAATATTTTTTTTGTTTATTAATTAAAAAAAAACCTAAAAAGTATAAGAGAATCATTATTTTACTCATACTCATTTCATTATGGATTACAATAGTAATCAATAGTGTTTTGCTTTTTCTATTTTTTTTTCCTTTCCTTTCCTTTTTTTTTTTTAAAAGAAAAGTATATTATTGTTTCTCATATTCATGTGTTTACATTTTCTAGGCATCTTCTTCTAAGCTTTATAATTGGGTAGGTAAAGTAGTGTTTTTAACTCCTTATTTTAGATTCACCCTTTTCTTTTCCAATTAATGGGAATTGAGTTTCACGTCCTTTCTGTTCTTTTTTCACCTCAGCATGTACTAATCATCTTGTACTTTTGGTCAGATGGAAGATGTCCCACCATCTTCTATGGATGATGATCTTTTCGATCTTCAATCACCACTTCTCCTATTATTCCATGGAAGCAGGCCGGCACCGGAGGTTCCAGTCAACCAAGGCTCCATATTATGCAATGATCAAGGTGGACAGAATATTGTGATCAACGATAGTATTCAACAAACAACTCAGTTTCCAACTTCATTTCCTGAAACCATGGTGAGTACTCATGCTTACTCCAATTTGCTACAATGTCCATTGAATTAGGCATCATTATTCCTTTATTCATCAACCTCAGACGGGACATCGCTATATGACACCGAACGCAACCACATCACAACATGGTGAATTCAATCAATCTGGACCTTCTTCTCCTGCTCCCTGGTATCCAATTTTTCATATTTAGTATTTTCTGAAAAAAAAAAGTTTTTCAATCATTATTTAACTTCTTCTTCTTCCTCTTGTTGTTGTACTTATCAGTGAATTCATTATGTTTGAATATAGGTATCAGCCTAATCCTAATTTATTTGATCCTCAATGTGCCAATCCCATGGTACCTGGACCATCAATGCCTTTGAGGTAAGCTAAAATGATATCAAATGCTTAGTGGATTAATAGCAAAGAATTATGCATATGTATAAAGAAATCACCAACAAATGTTGCTCATTTAGGGACCAACAATGGACTGATTATCAGTTACCAATGAGCAATCAAGTGACTGCGATGCTACCTGGACCTCAACCTCCAATGAATCAAAGGTATTAACCTCGAATATACTTTTTTAATCATGAAAACAATGAACTTGACCAAAATTGACGTGGATCTTTCAAGTCTTTTTGAGCTCTCTATCTCTCTTTTTTGTGAGAATAACAGTTCTATGTTTAACTATTTGAATATTATTCAGGCATCAGAACTCCTTTATTCATCAACCTCAGCCGGGACATGGCTATATGACACCGAACGCAACCACTTCTCAACATGGTGGCTTCAATCAACCTGGACCTTCTTCTCCTGCTCCCCGGTATCCAATTTTTCATTTTTAGTATTTTCTGTAAAAAAAACAATTAGTTTTTCTGCATAGTATTAATACCTTTTCGATAATTAGATACACCATTGATTTTTAGTGCTTAAGAGAGACTACCAATTATCGAAAATTTTTATAATATGATCATTTCATTTATATATAGGTCACAGATGGATAACTTCCAAGTCGGAGGATTGCAAAATCAAACTGCTATGCCAAATGCCTCTAATCCTGGCCCTGACACTTCCTTCCAAAGTCAAAATAGGGGTTTAAATACTCAACAAGTAAGAAGTCTAACTGAATTATCGTAGTCTTTTTCCCCTATGATTGTGCTATAAACTAACTATCAATTTTGATAGCAAAATAGTTTCTCAATCCGGAAACTTCTGTTCTGTAACTTGATCCGTCAATTTTTATTCCATATTTTGACTGATTTTTGTTCTATACTTTGACTTCTTTTTTCTATAGGTCGAAAAGGTTGGATCAAATGATCCGTTTTGGAATCATGTTGAAGAAAGTGATGAGGGTAGGATGAAGTGTAAGTTTTGTCGACGTACATTTGCCAATAAAACCTCCATTTCAAGGATCAAATGGCATTTATCAGGAGAGGAAGGGCATAATGTTGCCATTTGTCTTGGGGTGCCTAAAGAAGTTCAAGAAGCAGCCTTTCTAGCTATGCGTGGTGGCAACAAAAGACATAAAATCACAGCAAGTTCAATCAGTGTTAATGATTGTGGAATTTCAACAATGGTAGGAGGTATTGGAAGGGTACAAAGAGAAGTTCAGGTTGTAGAACTCGGGGTAGGGGAAGAGAGGATTTCTTCTCATGCAATAGCAGGAAACGACGTAGTAAGCATGACCGGAATGAGAGCACAAGAAGATAGAGTTTCCGAAGGGGCACTCGAGAGCAGAACGAGGACAGAACCAGTGGATCGAGTGTTGGAACAGAGCAAAGCAGTACAACTGGGAGTTCAAGGCGTGGAACAAGGTCCCGGAGAAGAGAGAATTCAGTCGCATTTACAAGCAGAAAATGACATGGAAAACACTGATGAAGGATCTTTTCAGCATGATGCATTTGAGACTATACCAAGAACAGAGCAAGTTCAGCTTCTGGAGCCTCGAGGAGATTCATCCCAATTTTGTCTTGACATTGGAAGATTTTATGATCAACCTTGTGCTCCATCAGTAAACAATGATGTAAATAGGCATGATGCGCTGGACATGGTTAGAGTGAGGACAGAACCAATGGAGGAGGCTGGCGCAGGAGCTAGATCTTCTGAAAGTCTGAAATACAACAAGACTAGAGGAGTTCCATTACCTACTAGCTCAACAAAGCCAGTGGGTCGAGCATTCGAAGAGAATACAAAGGTGATATGGTCTTTGTTAACGGATGGGGAAGTCTCAACCATTGGCATTTATGGGATGGGGGGAGTTGGTAAATCCACAATACTGCAACATATCCATAATGAGCTTCTACGAAGACCAGATATTTGTGATCATGTTTGGTGGGTGACTGTGTCTCAAGATTTCAGCATTAATAGATTGCAGAATTTTATTGCTAAACGTCTTCATCTAAACCTTTCAAGCAAAGATGATGATTTGCATAGAGCTACTAAATTGTCAAAAAAACTAACGAAGAAACAAAAATGGGTTCTTATTTTAGATGATTTGTGGAATAATTTTGAGCTACACGAAGTGGGAATTCCTGAAAAATTGGAAGGATGCAAGCTGATTTTGACAACTCGATCAAAAACGGTTTGTCATAGGATGGCTTGCCAGCACAAAATCAAAGTGAAGCCACTTTCTAAGGAAGAAGCTTGGACTTTGTTCATGGAGAAACTTGGACGTGATGTAGCACTTTCACCAGAAGTGGAAGGAATTGCGGAAGCTGTTGCAAGGGAATGTGCTGGTTTGCCACTAGGAATTATTACAGTGGCAAGAAGCTTGAGCGGAGTGGATGATCTACATGAGTGGAGGAATACATTGAAGAGATTGAGAGAATCAGAATTTAGGGACATGGATGAGAAGGTATTCAAGTTATTGAGGTTTAGTTATGATCGGTTAGGTGATTTAGCACTACAACAATGTCTCTTGTACTGTGCATTATTTCCTGAAGATGTTTATATTGAAAGGGAGGGGTTGATAGATTATTTGATCGACGAGGGAATAATTAAAGGAAAGAGGAGCAGGGGAGATGCATTTGATGAGGGCCACACGATGCTTAATAGACTTGAAAATGTCTGCCTATTGGAAGGTGATAAATTCATGTATGGTGGTAGTAGATTTGTCAAGATGCATGACTTGATTAGGGACATGGCCATCCATATACTGCTAGAGAGCCCTCAATACATGGTTAAAGCAGGTGCGCAATTAAAAGAGTTGCCAGATGCAGAGGAGTGGACGGAGAATCTGACGAGAGTTTCACTAATGAGAAACATGATCGAAGAAATTCCTTCCAGCCATTCACCTAGGTGTCCCTATCTATCAACTCTATTGCTATGTGAAAATCGTTGGTTGGGATTTATTGCGGATTCATTTTTCAAGCAATTGCATGGGCTTAAGGTCCTCGATCTGTCTTGGACAGATATTGGAAATTTGCCAGACTCTGTCTCTGATTTGGTGAGTCTCACAGCATTATTGCTCAATGATTGTAAGAAATTAAGACGTGTTCCATCATTAGAGAAGCTCCAGGAACTGAAGAGGTTGAGTCTCTCTCATACTGCACTTGAAAAGATACCGCAAGGAATGGAATGCCTAACCAACCTGAGGTATCTTAGAATGAATGCATGTGGTGAAAAGGAGTTTCCTTGTGGGATATTACCAAAACTCTCTCACCTGCAAGTCTTTGTACTAGAGGAAAGGTTAATTGATCGAAGATATGCTCCTATAGCAGTTAAAGGAAAGGAAGTAGGATCCTTGAGAAAGTTGGAAACTTTGGAATGCCATTTCGAAGGTTTTTCTGACTTCGTGGAGTATCTCAGATCTCGGGATGGGATCCAATCATTAAGCACATATACAATTTCAGTAGGAGAGGTGGGTAGATACATTGAATATTTTCCAAGTAAAACAGTTGGGTTGGGTAATTTGAGTATCAACGGAGATAGAGATTTTCAGGTCAAGTTCTTAAATGGCATTCAAGGACTGATTTGTCAACGCATCGATGCAAGAAGTTTATGTGATGTTTTGTCATTAGAGAATGCAACTGAACTGGAGCGCATCCTCATTCGGGTATGCGATAACATGGAGAGCTTGGTTTCATCTTCTTGGTTCTGCTCTGCTCCACCACGATTGCCATCATGTAACGGTACGTTTTCTGGTCTTAAAGTGTTTGTTTGTTTTGGCTGTAATAGTATGAAGAAGTTGTTCCCGTTTGTGTTGCTGCCAAACCTCGTAAACCTAGAAATGATTGAAGTGAGTTTCTGTGAGAAAATGGAGGAGATAATAGGAACAACAGATGAAGAAAGCAGCACCTCCAATTCCATCACGGAAGTCATTCTCCCAAAGTTAAGAATTCTAAAATTATTTAGTTTACCAGAACTGAAAAGCATTTGCAGTAGAAAACTGATTTGCAATTCTCTTGAAGATATTAGTGTAACGTTTTGTGAGAAGCTGAAGAGGATACCAATTTGTCTTCCCTTGCTTGAAAATGGCCAGCCATCTCCTCCCCCTTCTCTTAAAAAAATCGTGGCATTTCCAGAAGAATGGTGGGAGACAGTAGTGCAGTGGGAGCATCCTAATGCAAAGGATGTCCTTCGTTCCTTTTGTGAAGTAATATAATATAGTGTGTAGTGTGCTTACAATTACATAAATAACATTTTTCATTTTTTTTATTTCATTAAAGGCCACTGAATTGTCATATATTTTTTTAATTCGATAGATAAAGAATTATAATTTTAAGTTTGATTAATATTTTATTTTCATCCTATTGAGTTTCCCCAAGATGAAAATCCAAAAAAATAAAAAAAATACTATATTGATTTATCATTAAAGTAACCTAATAAAATAATAAATCTATTCACTATTATAAATCATCACTGAAAGTATTCTTCTACACCATTTTTAAAATGTCTAAGAGAGAGTATGAATGTGGCAGTTTTGGTTTCTAAACACATTTTTTTAAATACTAAATTAATACTAAAATTAGAAAGTAGTATAGGCGTGATTTTTAAAATTTTATCCCTAGAAAATCTCCCTCTGGTTGTTTGAAGCTAAATCTTGATTGCGTTCCAGTGGTTTTGATGAGTATGAAATGCTAAAATGGAATAAAAATAATAGAAATTAAACAGACAAGTCAAGGCCCAGCTGGAGTCGTGAAATTTCACTGATGAGGATTTCAAAAAAGGAACTGCTAAAGCCTAAAATTTAGGCAATTTGTTTTTTGACACAACGGGGATCATAGAGACGTGATGAAATATAATTTTAAAAATTTAAAATATTTTTAAATAGTTAAGATTAAATAATTTTTTAACTTAAAACAATTCAGCTTCAATAAAATATCAAATATTATAAAATTAAAATATTTTAACACTAATATTTTAAATATAAAGCGAGATCAATGTTATTAAAGCTAATGAGATCTAAAACATTTATTTTTTTGCTTAAATTCCTACAAAGTATAAACTTGAAAAAAAAACAACATGAATATAAACCATATATATTAGTGATAAATCAAATTTTAAAAAATTAATATCATAGTTAATGAAAATAGTAATGAAAAAGAGCTTTTTATACTTTGATTCAATGGCTTTTTAAGACCGGAACAGAACATGTAGAATGAAACCGGAACATTCTGAACGGAATTTAGCCAAAAAATTTAGAAGGGATCGAGATTTGAAATGAGATGAAAATTATTTTGTTTTTTTTTTTTTGAATTGGTATGAAGTCATTACAAATAAAACGAAACGAAATTAACAACTTTCATTTTAATATATTTATAAATAAAAAAACTATTTTAAAAATAACAATAATGACATTTCCTGCTACGCTGTCAAAATCACTCTAAAAGTAATAATGTTTTTTAATCACAACTTTCCACTCACATGTTATATTGATGTGATTCTTGACGCGTTACCTTGTTTGGGAATGCTTATGTTTTTAAAAATTTTGATTTTTTTTAAATAATTTTTTTATATTTTTAAATTATTTTAATGTATTGATGTTAAAAATAATTTTTTAAAAATAAAAAATACTATTTTTATATATTGTTAGATGGCTGCCAAAGAAGTCCTAAAATTTAGGTTTTTGATGAAAACGTGTGGGACACGGGGACCATGGGGACGTGATGAAAAAGAGGGTTTAAAAGTGGGGCTGCCCATAAAGAAGACGTGTGGGAATTCCACCAGAGAGAAAAAAAAAAAAACAAGAAAAGAAAAGAGATTAATGTAGTTTATGGATTCAGTAATGTTTTTTCTGTTAAATGGATTAATTGTTTGATTATATTTAGTTCATTTATTTATCTGTATTGATTTAAATTTGTTTACTTTAATATTGATTTAATAAAAAGAACTCCTAAAGCATGTACGTGGGTGCCAAAAAAAATCTTAAAATTAACTCAATTGGAAAGAATCATGGTACTTACTGCCAAGATTGTTATGCTCGCAATCAAAATGTAATTTGTTTTTGTACTCAGAATTATGTTTGATTGCATTTAAAAATCTGTTACCAAACACAACTTTTATAAACATACATTTTCTAGCCGGCAGGTAACAGTACGCTGGAGATATCTACTGCTGCTCAAAGTCCAAACAACAACGGTACTGCCAACATTGTTATGCCGCAATAAAAAAAACATAATTTGTTTTTATATTTAAAATTATGTTTGAGTGCATTTAAAAATCTGTTTATCTTGGAAAATTCTGAAATTGTTTGATTTACCGGAACTGAAAAGTACTTATATTTTTTTATTTTTTATTTTGATTTAAAATTTTATTTTGTTTAACTTTTAGTTCATGAGTTTGAGATGAAAGGAAAAAACAATCACACAACAAAAACTTGGAAAAGGATAAAAAGTTATTGATCGAACAACTTTCTGGCAACAAAAACACATACAGTATCTTTGTATCAATGGAAAACTGATGTGAAGATTGGATAGCAAATCAAGCTTCATAGTAGATGTTGAAGTTTTCCACTGCACTGAATCTCCCTCTGGTTGTTTGAAGCTAAAGCTTGATTGCATTCCTGTGGTTTTGATGAGTCTATGAAAGTGCATTCTATTCTATCATTGGAATAAAATGCTAAAATGTGAATAAAAATAATAAAAATTAAACAGACAAGTCAAGGCTCAGCAGTCGTGAAATTTCACTTTGAACCAGGCTGCACACACTTTAGTATTTTAATCGCAACTTTCCACTCACGTATCGGATTGCTGTGATTCTTGACGCGTTGGAAAAGTATCTTGCAGGGCTACAAATTAGCCACATGGTTAGCCTAACATGAATTCATAGAAAGAAAGAGCGTTTATTAATATGAAATACTTCTTTTTTTTATATAATGTGCATACAATTATATAAATAACATTTTTCATTTTTTTTATTTCATTATCTTTTTAAGACTATTGTATTGTCATATATTTTTTTAACTCGATAAATAAATAATTATAATTTAAAGTTTGATTAATATTATATTTTCATCTTATTGAGTTTCTCCAGAAAATCCCAAAAAAAAAAAATACTATATTGATTTATTATTAAAGTAAACTAATAAAATAATAGATTTAGTCATTAGTACAAATCATCTTATATCATTAACTAGCAATAAATTAATATTATTGAATAGAAATGCTTTCATTTTTTATTGTCAGCTTGAAAGTGAATTAAACATTAATTTATTACCTGAGTTTTCTTCTCCATTTTATTTAATTTAAGAAGCATTTCTTCGCCACTTGATGAAATGGATAGATTAAAGAACGACCTTTTTGGCTAGACAGAGTCAGTTCGATCTCTTAGCCACTTGCATAAGAGATGACAACTTTACACTTACCCATTAATTATGGTCCCATTGATGTAAAGGGACGGACACCAGCCTACCTTAATGACTTGTGAGCTTCAAATATGAACCAGGGTTTTTATCCTCTCTCTTTTTTTCATTAATTATGGTACCATCCAATTTATTTTTAATTTTTTAATTTTTTTATTGTTATTTTATAGTTTTGTTTTTTATTTTCTTGATTTTTCAATTATATCTCTCATTTTTTTTATTTTATTTAATGTTTTATTCAATTTAATCCTTATTCTTTTGATTGTTTTTTATTTATTTTATTTTCTGATTTAATCCTTCATTATTTTCTCTCATTTAATTATTTTAATTGTTATTTTATTTGGATTATTTTTTTTCAGTTTTACCTTTTATCATTTAGTTTACTTGAGAGTTGACCTTCATTGTTTTATTCGATTTTTTATATGCTAGCTTATCCTGGTCGTGATTTGACATTCTAATTCAAGTCGTGTTTTTTATTATTTTTTAAAATAAATGTTTTTTTTTGCAGTTTATTTTCCAACTTTTGTTGTGCTGGTAATTGAACGTTATATATTATTTTTTTTTTTCATGAGATTATCTTATTTTTATTGAATTTTTATGATGTAATAAAATAAAATCGTTAAGATTTTTTTTAAAAATAGTGAGAAGGTATCTTTTTATAATATTAACAAGTATTTAATTTTTTTATTATTAATCATTGTTGTTTTTTTATCATTTGTTTATATATATAATATTATTAATAAATTAATCGAGTTTATTGAATCCATTCAAATTAATAACCTAAATTTCAAATTTTTATTATTGCTTTTAAAAGCTATTATTATTAGGATATCTTTGTTATATTAAAAAAAACAAAAAATCAAAATACAGCGTAGCACTACATAGGCACCCACCACTTTAGCAAATTGGTTTGGATGAGGGCTACCACTTGCTTCATTGGTTTGGGATAAGGGCTAGCTTCGTACAAGCCCCCAACTTATAACCAATTCTCGATTGGGTCCTTATTGTTTTCTTTAGTGACGTCTTTAATGCATAAAACATTCTTAGTTTTGCCCCGTATTCAAATCCGTCGATGATTTCTATTTAAAAGCTGTTTTTTTTTATATATATATATAAAAAGAGAACTGGACATGTTTTAAAAGTTTGTAACAATCTTACATGAAAGGACTAAATTGAGGATTGTCATAGAATGATGTATTAATTTAGGAGCTTTACCCACTAGGATAACACAAATCGCCACTGATGATATTCTCGTAGACTGGAAATGTCTTGGCACGGATTTGGACTAACACGAATCACTAGCACATGTACATTTCATGGCCTAGCTACAAAATTGTCATCAAAGTCACTATTATCTCGAGAAGTAGTAGAATTTCCTAGGCTTCACGCTGCTACCTTTTGATTTGGCAAAATTTTGTTCAATTTAATTCATTAAAAATAATTGAAACTTCCAAGATCAAATATGATATTGAAACCAGAAAGTAGCCTAGGTGTGTTTTTTAAAATTTTGATCCATAAAGTTTTCACATTTTGCATTTTGATTTTGATTTTTAATTTTTATCTAAAATTTTTATTTTATTTACTTTTTAGTTCATGAATATAAAATTAAAAAAATCACCGAAAAACTTGAAAAAAAATAGAAAGTTATTGGTTGATAATTTCCGTACAACCAAAAAAATATATCTTTGTATTAATGGAGAATTGGTATGCAGATTGGATAGCAAATCAGAAGGGTATGTTTAAGATTATAATAGTGATTGTGATTTAAAGTATTTTTTTGTTTATAAATGTTTTAAAATAATATTTTTATTTTAAAAAAATTATTTTTGATATCAGCACATTAAAACAATATAAAAAAATTAAAAAAAAATAATTTTTATTTTTAAAATTTTTAAAATTTAATGTAACGCGGTGCAAGAACCGGTAGATGTTGAAGTTTCCTACTGCACTGAAGCTCCCTCTTTTTAGTTTGAAGCCAATGCTTGATTGCGTTCGGTAGACTAGGTTCAGGAATTCATTTTAAAAAAAAGTATAGATTTTTGTATCATTCGTGGATATATAGTAAAAATTCTCTTTTATGTTAAGATTTAATAGTTTAGTAAAAATTCCCTCATTATGCTTATTACGAGCCTCTCACAGTTTAAGAAAAAACATTTCAATGTTAAGAGTTGAAGCTCTCACAGAAAAGTCAAGGCCCAGGAGTCGTGAAATTCACTTTGAACCAGCCTGGACGCACTTAAAATAGTAATTTTTTTCTATTTTTTTAATTTGTCTCTGTGGAGGCTTGATACCAATGTTTTAAAACTGTACCGGCCCGGCGGGTCGACTCGGAACCCGACTAACCTGGGCCTGGAACCGCTCTGGGTAAAGACAAAAACCCGCTCAAGAATTGGCCTAGAAAAACTCGGTCGACTAGGGATCCGGTTCACCCGGTCAAACCCAAGTGAGACCCGATCAATTTTTTTATTATTTTAACTGTCATTAAACTACGTTGTTTTTATTTTTTTAAAATGCTAAAACACTGAAGAGTTTATTTTTTTAAAATGCTAAAACACTGAAGAGTGAAGAAGAGCGGAGCAAAATCACTAACCTAATTAATGTTACTCTTTGAAACCCAACTAATCAAGGGCTTCTGCTTCTCAGGTTTTATCCTCCATCACAATCACGAGAGCCTGTTTCAGCAAGAGGGTCCCAACTTCTGGTCCACCCCATAAGCTCTGCCAACCAAGCATGTACAGCTGCACGTGATTCACCATAGGCTCCTTGCCATGAGCACATAAGCAACAAATGAAAATGCCCTCCTTTGTCTGCCCACCATACACCACCCAGAGACTTAAGAGCTGGTGATCTGAAAATGGTGCAGCGTCTGACTTACTGGAAGCGTCACAGCTACGCCACAAAATCTAACCAATACCGTGTGGTCAAAACCCCTGGTGGGAAATTGGTTTACCAAACCACCAAGAAGAGGGCTAGCGGACCTAAGTGCCCAGTTACTGGCAAGAGGATTCAAGGGATCCCTCACTTGAGACCTGCTGAATACAAGAGGTCTAGACTGTCAAGGAATCACAAGACTGTGAACCGTGCCTATGGTGGAGTCTTGTCTGGAAGTGCTGTTAGGGAGAGAATTATCCGGGCTTTCTTGGTGGAGAAGCAAAAGATTGTGAAGAAGGTTTTGAAGATTCAGAAGGCCAAGCAAAAACAGGCCTCAAAATGATGAAGTGAAGTCTTTTGAGTTAGAGGATGTGTTTGAGCAAAATTTTGTTATGATTAATGACAGTCAAATGTGGAGTTGTTTGTTAGTGTTTTTGATTCTCTGATGACTTGGATGTGTTATTTCACCTTTTGTCAATTTGATTTCCTTGCCTATATTTGGATAGATTGCCAATTTCCTTGCAAAACAAATAAAAATGCCCTTTCCACCTCTCTTTGAATATATTTGATCACAGTTGCTATAATTTTTTCTCCATCAGTGAACGGCAATGGCAATTGATGATGACAACAAAGAAACTGCAGGAAAATGATGGTATTAAGCTTATTGGTTAGAGAAACTGTATGGTTTTTTCCTTTTTTTTTTTTTTTGAGTTGACCCGGTTTGATCCGGGTCAACCCATCTGACCTGTGACCCGATCACTTGACTGGGTCAATGACCGGGTCGAGTTTCAAAACTATGCTCGATACCCCAAAGTTGGCCTACAATCACCACAAAATTTTTTATATTTCTAACTGACAAAAAGTCACTGAAAAACTCGAAAAAAAATGGAAAATTATCCCAATTAGTAATTGCTACGTAATTAGATTTGGAGCCTCACTATCATATGCACTGTGTTTTTTATTTTTTTTTAATTATTTTTGATATTATATATAAAAATAAAAATAATAAAAATATTATTTTAATATATTTCTAAATAAAAATTTATTTTAAAAAAAATTTACAGCATGCATAAATATACCAATTTTTTTTGAAAATTTCATGTGTTTACATTTTCTTGGCAGCTTTTTTGAAGTACAGTTTTAAAATCCGGACTGGCCCGATGGGTCAACTGGGAACCCGGGTCTTGGACCGGTTCGGATGAAGATAAAAACCTGTTTGGAAGTTGGCCCGGTAAAATCCGGTCGACCCGGTAGGTCGATCCATAACCCGAACGACCCGAGCAAACCCGGATAAGACCAAACCCGGACAAGATCCATTGGATATTGTATCAAGAATCGGTGATAAAGGGCTGGTGTTGTGGTTGTCAAGGAGAGTGAAGAGAGTTGGAGCTACTGGCCAGAGTTGTGGTTGTTAAGTACTACTTCCTATGTTGCTGTGTCACGTAGTAGTTTAAAGAATCCATTTTTGTTGTCTGGTAGAAGGATCTAGATGAGGTCTAAGTCATTTTCAGAGCTTTCTTGTTGTTGTTGAGGAGTTGCCATGCGCCGCCAAAGCAAAAGCTTCCACTTTCCTTAAAGTATCGCTGCTTGATAAATTAGGGCTTTGATTTTGAAAGGATTGTTTATATACATGTTGGCTATGCATTGGTGAATTTTCTATCTTGCCCTTCATCTTTTTTTGCCACCAAACTTCTGAAATGGATTACTGTTAGGAAAGGTTGATGTTGATCATGGCACCTTTATATTTATAAATTAATAATACGAGTAAAATATAAGAATTTGATTAAAAATATATATATATTTTTTTAAAATTTTATTATATATAATATATATAATCTATATTTACATCATTGTTTTTTTTTTAAAATCATATAAAATATTAAAATTTTAAATATATTTTTTAAGATTGATCCATAAAATTTGGGACTCAATCTCTTGATCAGATCAATCCCGGATCGAGTTTAAAAACTATATTTCAAGTGTATACATGGGCCGGGTCCACACGTTAACTGTCTTTATCTTATAATGTAATGTTTGGGTTGCTTCCTGGCAACTTCCTTCCTTCCTATCAAACAATACGTTAATTAATTATTATTATTGAGGCGACCTTGCTGCTGTAACATTCTCTTCCACATCTCATCTCATTATAGAATTCCCTATTTTCCTTTCCACATCTCATGATCAATGCGAACTTTATTATTTTTCTAAACCATATATTCTTCTGTGATCTGTGATTTCTCTTCCTTTTCTTTTGGCTGATCACTGCTCAAGCAAACCAGCTAGCACTTGAAGAACTTCTTGAATCCAGGTAAATTATTTGTCATTCATCTTGTCTGAATCTTTAAAGTAATCCATGATAAATAGATAGATCTTTTTCTCAGATTTTATAATCCATGCCCTGTGGTGCTCATACTGATTAAATTAACCCTAAACGTTGAATTCATTGTTTTCGTCTTTTCAAGATTCTTTGCTGTTTTTAACTCCTTATTTTAGATTCACCCTTTTCTTTTCCAATTAATGGGACTGCAATTGATTTTTATTAAATATTTTTCAACTTTTGTTTCTTACAATGATTCAATGAATTAACTTATCAGTAATTACCTGAATCTTTTTGAACAAAACAATATCCTGTTATTATCCTGTTGAAAGAGGTTTGTTCACCCCATCAAAACAATCAGCTCTTCAACAATTTTAGGATCTCGTGTCATAAAAAGAATTTATATTTCATATTTTTCATCCGAATTTCTTTAACAAACAAGAAAGTCATATATATATATATATATATATATTCCTTTCTGATCTGTGCTTTCTGTTCTTTTTAAACCTCAGTTCCTTTTCTCTTTTCTAATCTTTTCTGGTCAGATGGAAGGGTTCCCACCATCTTCTATAGAAGAGGATATCAACATGATATCGGATGAGCTCGATCTTCATTCACTACTGTCCGAGCTTGAGCTTCACTCGTACGTCATTCTTAAGCATATTTTATCAGAAGATGATTGCTTGCAATTTAGTTACTTCAGTTTATCCTATTATTGACAAAAACGAATAATGTCACTGTCCATGGAAGCAGGCTGCCACCGGAGTTTCCAGACAACCAAAGCTCCATATTATGCAATGATCAAGGTGGACAGAACAATGTGACCATGGTGAGTACTAATTCTTACTCCAATTTGCTGCAATGTCCATTGAATTAGCAAGTGTTTGTATTATACAAAAAGTTTTTATGTTCTTATCTCGAGCATCTTCAAATTGTTTATTGTTAAACAAACAGACAACAATGGGGGATTTAGATGGAACATCATCGTCATGGATCAACCAAAATGAACCAAATCGGCCTCAAACTCCATCAAGGTACATTATATTCATCATTATTTAACTTTTCTTCTTGTTCACACTAAATGAATTCATTATGTTTGAATATAGGTTTCTGCCTAATCCTAATTTATTGTGAGCTCTCTATCTCTCTCTTTTTTTTTGTGTGATCATAATGGAACTAGAAAATCAACCAAGTGAGCATAACAGTTCTAAGTTTAACTATTTGAATATTTTTCAGGCATCATAACTCCAATATTCATCAACCTCATCCGGGACATGGCTATATGACACCGAACGCAACCACTTCACAACATGGTGGCTTCAATCAACCTGGACCTTCTTTTCTTCCTCCCCGGTATCCAATCTTTTATATTTAGTATTTTCTGTAAAAAAACAATTAGTTTTTCAATTAGGAAAGTAAAAACATGAACCCAGCATGATAATCATAAGTTTGTAATGCTTCATATTGGTTGTGAATGATTTTGGATTCAGATTTCAATTTCTTTCTAATCAAGGACAAGTCGATCAAGCTGCTATAATTCCTAATATAGACAATATGCAACAAGAGAACTTCGTGCCTCAAAATTATGGCAACTCTACTAGGTATTGATCAAACCTTGGCAATATGCTGTCGTGTTTTAACACAGTATTAATACCTTTTTGATAATTAGATACACCATTGATTTTTACTGCTTAAGAGAGACTACCAAATATCGAAAGGTTTTATAACATGATCACTTCATTTTTATATAGGGCACTGATGGATAACCTCCAAGTCCGAGGATTGCAAAATCAGACTGCTAGGCCAAATGCCTCAAATCCTGGCATTGACACTTCCCTACAAAGTCAAATTAGGGGTTTAAATACTCAACAAGTAAGAAGTCTAACTGAATTATCGTCATCTTTTTTCCTCTATGATTGTGCAATAAAATAACTATCAATTTTAATAGCAAAATAAGGGTAACTTGATCCATTAATTTTTATTCCATATTTTGACCGATTTTTATTCTATATTTGACTTTTTTCTTCTTCTATAGGTCGAAATGGTTGGATCAAATGATCCGTTTTGGAATTATGTTGAAGATGGGGCTGATGATGGTGGTAGCATGAAGTGTATGTTTTGTCCACATACATATGCCATTAAAACTTCCATTTCAAGGATCAAATGGCATCTATCAGGAGAGAGAGGGCACGGTGTTGCCATTTGTCGTGGGGTGACTAAAGAAGTTCAAGAAGCAGCCTTTCAAGCTATGTGTGGTGGCAACAAAAGACAAAAAATCATAGCAAGTTCAGTCAATGTTAATGATTGTGGAATTTCAACTTGTCCACAAGAACAAAACATTGAGATTAACATGGTAGGAGGTATTGGAAGGGTACAAAGAGAACTTCAGGTTGTAGAACCCGGGGTAGGGGAAGAAAGGATTTCTTCACATGCAATAGCAGGAAACAACGAAGTACGCATGACTGGAATGAGAGCACAAGAAGATAGAGTTTCCGAAGGGGCACTCCAGAGCAGACTGAGGACAGAACCAGTGGATCGAGTGTTGGAACAAAGCAATGCAGTACATGGCAATTTGGCATGGGGTGCTGGAAGGATACAAGTGGGAGTTCAGGGCATGGAACAAGGTCCAGGAGAAAATAGAATTCAGTCGCATCTACAAGCAGAAAATGGCATGGAAAACACTGGTGAAGGATCTTTTCAGCAGATTGAGAATGTACTTAGAACAGAGCAAGTGCAGCTTCTGGAGCCTCAAGGAGATTCATCGCAATTTTGTCTTGACATTGGAAGATGTGATGATCAACCTTGTGCTCCATCAGTAAACGATGATGTAAATAGGCATGATGCGCTGGACATGGTTAGAGTGAGGACAGAATCAGTGGAGGATGATGATGTGGAGAATAGTGGAAGATCAGTAGTGCAGGCTGGTGCAGGAGCTAGATCTTCTGAAAGTCTGAAATACAACAAGACTAGAGGAGTTCCATTACCTACTAGCTCTACAAAGCAAGTTGGTCAAGCATTTGAAGAGAATACGAAGGTCATATGGTCTTGGTTAATGGATGATGAAGTCTCAATCATTGGCATTTACGGGATGGGGGGAGTTGGTAAAACAACAATAATACTACATATCTATAATGAGCTTCGACAAAGACCAGACATTTGTGATCATGTTTGGTGGGTGACCGTGTCTCAAGATTGCAACATTAATAAATTGCAGAATCTTATTGCTAAACGTCTTCATTTAGACCTTTCAAGTGAAGATGATGATCGACACAGAGCTGCCAAATTGTCAGAAGAACTAAGGAAGAAACAAAAATGGATTCTCATTTTAGATGATTTGTGGAACAATTTTGAGCTTGACGAAGTGGAAATTCCTGTCTCATTGAAAGGATGCAAGCTGATTTTGGCAACTCGATCAGAAACAATTTGTAATCGGATGACTTACCACCACAAAATCAAAGTGAAGCCACTTTATGCGGGAGAAGCTTGGACTTTGTTCATGGAGAAACTTGGACGTGACATAGCACTTTCACCAGAAGTGGAAGGAATTGCAAAAGCTGTTGCAAGGGAATGTGCTGGTTTGCCATTGGGAATTATTATACTAGCAAGAAGCTTGAGGGGAGTGGATGATCTACATGAGTGGAGGAATACATTGAAGAAATTGAGAGAATCAGGATACAAGGACATGGATGAGAAGGTATTCCAGGTATTGAGGATTAGTTATGCTCGGCTAAGTGATTTAGCACTACAACAATGTCTCTTGTACTGTGCATTATTTCCTGAAGATCATGTGATTGAAAGGATGCAGTTGATAGGTTATTTGATCGATGAGGGAATAGTTAAAGGAATGAGGAGTAGGGGAGATGCATTTGACGAGGGCCACACGATGCTTAATAGACTTGAATATGTCTGCCTATTGGAAAGTGCTAAAATGGAGGATGGTTATAGTAGAGGTGTCAAGATGCATGACTTGATTAGGGACATGGCCATCCAAATACTGCTAGAGAACTCTCAAGGCATGGTTAAAGCAGGTGCGCAATTAAAAGAGTTGCCAGATGCAGAGGAGTGGACAGAGAATCTAACAAGAGTCTCACTAATGCGAAACGAGATCAAAGGAATTCCTTCCAGCCATTCACCAATATGTCCAAATCTGTCCACTCTATTTCTATGTGATAATAAAGGGTTGGGATTTGTTGCTGATTCATTTTTCAAGCAATTGCATGGGCTCATGGTCCTTGATCTGTCTCGCACAAGTATTCAAAATTTGCCAGATTCTGTCTCTAATTTGGTGAGTCTCACTGCATTATTGCTCACTGAGTGTTACAACTTAAGACATGTTCCATCATTAAAGAAGCTCAGGGAACTAAAGAGGTTGGATCTCTTTTGCACTCCACTTGAAAAGATGCCGCAAGGAATGGAATGCTTAACCAACCTGAGGTATCTTAGAATGAGTGGATGTGGTGAAAAGGAGTTTCCTAGTGGAATATTACCAAAACTCTCTCACCTGCAAGTCTTTGTACTCCATGAATTTTCGATTGATTTAATATATGCTCCGATAACAGTTAAAGGAAATGAAGTGGGATCCTTGAGAAATTTGGAATGTTTGGAATGCCATTTCGAAGGTCTCCCTGACTTCGTGGAGTATCTCAGATCTCGGGATGTGACCCAATCATTAAGCACATGTACAATTTTTGTAGGAATGGTGGATGAAGATTTTTGGGAATACATTGTTCAATTTCCAAGTAAAACAGTTGGGTTGAGTAATTTGAGTATCAACAGAGATAGAGATTTTCAGGAAAAGTTATTAAATGGCATTCAAGGACTGGTTTGTAAATGCATCGATGCAAAAAGTTTATGTGATGTTTTGTCATTAGAGAATGCAGCTGAACTGGAAGAAATTAGCATTTGGGATTGCTATAGCATGGAGAGCTTGGTTTCATCTTCTTGGTTATGCTCTGCTCCACCACCATTGCCATCATATAATGGTATGTTTTCTGGTCTTAAAGAGTTTTATTGTGGTGGATGTAATAGTATGAAGAAGCTGTTCCCACTTGTGTTGCTATTAAACCTCGTAAACCTGGAAGTGATTGATGTTAGTGATTGTGAGAAAATGGAGGAGATAATAGGAGCACCAGAAGAAGAAAGCAGCACCTCCAATTCCATCACGGAATTAACACTCCCAAAGTTAATAATTCTGAAATTGTGTGATTTACCAGAACTGAAAAGCATTTGCAGTGTAAAATTGATTTGCAATTCTCTTAAAGATATTAGTGTAAGCCGTTGTGAGAAGTTGAAGAGGATTTTAATTTGTCTTCCGTTGCTTGAAAATGGTGGGAGCATCCTAACGTAAAGGATGTCCTTCGTCCCTTTATAATGTTTAGTTTGCCATCATTCCTGTATTGTTAATCCTTTTGTTGTAAGAATACTAATTGATTGTAACCTTAAATTTGCTCTTATTCAATAATATATCATTCTTTCAATATATATATATTTTTTTTGTAAAAAATCATGGGCAAACATAATTATTTTTTGATGTTGTTATTCAATTTTTGACCCCACGTGCTGGAGACGGTGTTTGCCTCTTTTGAATAGAGTGTAGGAGTCGCCAGAAGATTGATAAAAGCATATAAAGAAATATTTTTTTTCGAAACCTTGTTTGAGTTGTTTTCTGCTCTTTTTATCATTTCCCTTTGTTACCAAAATCATCAGGTTTTTTTAGGTTGATCAGGAGTCTTCATAATGCTAAATTCATTTTTTTTTTTTTATCTGGTCTTTAAGGTTGAATAAATCCCTTAGAATTTGCACTAAAAAATGATTCTGCTGCTGTCGTAATTTTTTGTTCCAACTTAGGCTCTAATTTTGACTCGGTTTCGTACGATATCTGACAATTCTAGGTATATTCTGTCACTCATTACATGTTGAAAAATTGACGTACACCTTTATTAGGTCCCAGGGATCATTGTTCTTAGAGTAGATTCTTAGTCAGATTTGGATGCTCAACATTGTCAAATGAAGAACCTTTTTGACCAACTAGATTAAGTTGGTAAAATAAGCTTTCGAAACACATGAAATCTCCTTGGATTTCTATCCTAATAAATTTAGTTTGAATCAAACCTAGAAAAACTGATGGGATTAGAAAACACTAACACCATAATAATTATAAAAGCAAACCAAAAACCAAGTAGCTTACCCTAGGTAGGGCGTACTAGGAGTGCTAATACCTTTCCTTTACTCAACCAGTCTCTTGCCTTAGAATCTCTGAAAGACCAGTTAGGGTTCCTAGTGACCAAAATATTAGGTGACGACTCCTTTACACAAAAAAAATAGAAATCAATCGAGGGTCGCCGCGACGCCACGCTCCGCCGCGAGGGTGCGACATTCGATATGAATTATGAAAATTGTAAGACTCAAACTTTTAGCTTAAATCTAAATTCAAGTCAGCTCAAACCCAACCTAAGTTAATCTAGATATATAAGGAAAAATTACAAGAAAATTACTTTTTTCTTTTTTAATTTTTATGACTGTCGTGACTTTCCCCTCCTCAAACCAAATCAGTTTTGCACATCAAGTACCTGCGATGCTACTTGGACCTCAACCTCCAATGAATCAATGATATTAACCTCGAATACACACTTTTTTAATCATGAAAACAATAAATTTGACCAAAATTGAACTCTATCTCTCAAGTCTTTTTTAGCCCTCTATCTCTTTTTTTTGTGTGTGCATATAATGGAACTAGAAAATCAACTAAGTGAGCATAACAGTTCTAAGTTTAACTATTTGAATATTTTTCAGGCATCAGAACTCCTTTATTCATCAACATCAGCAGGGACATGGCTATATGACACCGAATGCAACCACTTCACAACATGGTGGCTTCAATCAACCCGGACCTTCTTTTCCTACTCCCCGGTATCCAATTTTTCTGTTAATTTTATTTTTCATTCAGGAAAGAAACATCATAGCTTGAACATGAACCATCATAAGCTAAAAATAAGTTTGTAATGCTTCATATTGTTTGCGAATGATTTTTGATTCAGGATTCAATATTTTCCTAATCAAGGACAAGTCGATCAAGCTGCTGTAATTCCTGACATAGACAATATGCAACAAGAGAACTTTGTGCCTCGTCACTTCGGCAACTCTATGAGGTACTGATTGACTTCTAACTGTTGTGTTTTAAGAGAGACTACCAATTATGGAAAGGTTTTATAATATGATCACTTCATTTATATATAGGTCACAGATGGATAACTGTTGAAGATTGCTTCATGGAGCTGTCAAAGACGTTTCTTTTGTTTCTGTTATTTCTAATTATCATGCAAATAATAAGCTATTGTCCTAGTCTCAAGGAGTTAGTTATTCTGTTATTATGTTAACAGAACATAGCATGATTTCATGCTAGAAGTTTGCAATTCTGTTTCTTTATTTTTGAATATATATGTGTAACGATTGCATGGAATGTATGCAATCAGTTTTATTCATTCAACTGAAATAAAATCGAATTACAATCTTTGCTATCTCTTCTCTTCTTCCTTCTATCTTTATTTCTTCTCATTAACATTTTTCTTTTAAACACTTTCAATTGCTATCAGAGCTATTATCTTAAAGGACCTGTAATGGATGCTGAAACAAGTTTCTCTCATATTTCTTCTTCTATATTTGATGGAGAAATTATCAACTCTGGGCAGTAAAAATGGAGACTTATTTGGAGGCGTTGGATCTTTGGAAAGCTGTTGAAGAAGACTATAAAGTTCATCCTTTACCAAATAATCCAACAGTAGCTCAAATAAAAAATCATAAAGAGAGAAAAACAAGGAAATCAAAAGCAAAAGCTTGTCTATTTGCAGCTGTTTCAACAAGAATTATGTCTCTTAAATTAGCGAAAGATGTTTGGGATTATTTGAAGAAAGAGTATGTAGGGAATGAAAGAATTCGTGGCATGCAAAGTCTTAATCTAATAAGAGAATTTGAACTGCAGATAATGAAGGATTCTAAAACCATCAAAGAGTATTCAAACAAATTACTTGGAATTGTCAACAAGGTAAGGTTACTTGGCACAATCTTCTCTGATTGCAGAATTGTAGAGAAAATACTTGTAACTGTGCCTGAACGTTATGAAGCATCCATAACCACCTTGGAGAATGCAAAGGATATGTCCAAGATTACCTTGGCAGAATTGATAAATGCTTTGCAGGCTCGAGAGCAATGGAGACTTATGAGGCAAGATCATGTTATTGAAGGAGTTTTACAAGCAAAGTATCCCGATTTTGATAAGAAGAAATTCTTCAAGAAGAATCAGGTTTCAAGTAGTAGTAAGACTACTGTCAATCAATTCCAGAACAAAGGAAAATTTCTTAAGAGAAACTTTCCACAATGTCAACACTGCAACAAGGTAGGTCATCCACCATTCAAGTGCTGGAAAGACATGATGCAAAGTGCAGTAAATGTAATCAAATGGGACATGAAGCAATCATCTGCAGAACAAAATTTCATAAAAGGATGAAGATACTCAAGTTGCCAGTCAAGATGATGAAGATCAAATGTTTGCAGCTACATGTTTTTCAGTCCAGACTTCCTCAGATCACTGGCTAATTGATAGTGGATGCACAAATCACATGACTTCTAATAAGAGTCTCTTTAGAACCTTGCAAACTACTGAAGTTGCAAAGGTCAGAATTGGAAATGGTGATTGTATAGCAACAAAGGGAAAAGGAACGATTGCCATCACTACTAACTCAGGTACAAAAACTATTTTTAATGTTCTTTATGTACCTTATATAGATCAGAATTTGTTGAATGTTGGACAATTAATAGAGAAAGGCATGAAAGTGGTTTTCAAAAATCAATCTTGCTATATTTTTTATGCTGCTTGAAAAAAAATATTGCAAGCCAAAATGAGAGGAAAAAGCTTTTCATTTTTACCATTTGAGCAGGAGCACACAGGCTTTCCAACAAAATTGAATGACATGGAAGTATGGCATAAGAGGTTGGGTCACTATCATCAACAGCGAATGATCAACATGAAGAAGCATGAAGCTGTAAGAGGAGTGCCTTCATTTACTGATTTTCTGCCAAATTGTAATGCTTGTCAATTTGGTAAGCAAAACAGGAAACCGTTTCCAAAGTCAACATGGAGGTCTACACAGAAACTTCAATTGATTCATACAGATGTTGCTGGTCCACTTAGCACACCTTCAATAAAAGGTAGTCGATATTACATACTTTTTATTGATGACTTTACCAGAATGTGCTGGATTTTCTTCATGAATCACAAGTCAGAAGTAGCTGGGATTTTTTGGCGATTCAAGAAGAATTTGGAGAATAAAAGCAGATGTAGAATTCAATCCATTCGATCATACAATGGTATAGAATACACCTCATCATAATTCAATCTCTACTATGAAGAAGCTGGCATTGAACATCAATTCATTGCCCCTTACACTCCTGAACAGAATGGAGTCATTGAAAGGAGAAATCAATACATTATGGAGATGGTGAGATGCATGCTACATGAAAAGAATTTGCCAAAGATGTTTTGGGCAGAAGCAGCTAACACAACTGTCTTCCTTCAAAACCGACTTCCAACAAAATTACTAGAAGAAAAGACTCCTTTTGAAGTTTGGTATGACAACAAACCTTCACTAAGTTTTCTTAAGATCTTTGGCATCATTTGTTTTGTTCATATTCCACAGATCAAAAGGGACAAGCTTGACAAGAAGGCAATGCTAGGAATCTTTGTTGGATATAATGATGTTTCTAAAGCCTACAAAGTTTATCATCCTCAAACTCAAAAGATGGTTATTACAAGGGATGTCCATTTCCATGAAGAAAAACAATGGGACTGGGGAGACTCACAAAGAACTGTGCAACTGTCAAATTTATTACAGGATGAATCAGTTGATGATTCACAAACTAGAGGCACTGTAGATTTATTACAGGATGAATCATTTGATGATTCACCAATTAGAGGCACTCGATCCCTTGATGATATTTATCAAAGGAGCAATGTAGCTATTTGTGAACCAGAAGGCTATGAAGAAGCCAAACACAACCCAGAATGGCAGAAAGCAATGCAGGAGGAGATATGCATGATTAAGAAGAACTGCACATGAGAACTTGTTGACAGACCACCAAGTAAAAATGTTATTGGCATGAAGTTGATATTCAGAACTAAACTGAATACATACAGCACCATCAACAAGTATAAAGCCATGCTAGTTGTTAAGGGGTATGCTTAGATTTATGGTGTTGATTATTCAGACACATTTGCACCTGTAGCAAGGATGGACACCATACGATTCTTGTTTGTTGTTACTGCACACAGTAACTGGAAAGTTTTCCAGTTAGATGTTAAATCAGCTTTCCTAAATGGCATTCTACAAGAAGAAATTTATGTTCAGCAACCAGCTGGTTTTGTGACTCAAGGAAAAGAAGACAAAGTTTATCTACTAAAGAAGGCTCTCTATGGATTGAAACAAGCACCTAGAGCTTGGTTTGGCAGAATTGATGACTATTTGACAGGTTCTGGATTTCAAAAGAGTTTGTGTGAAGCAACACTTTATGTGAAGAGAATCAATGATGATGTGCTTATAATATCACTCTATGTTGATGATCTCTTAGTGACAGAAAGCAATACAGTGCAGGGTGCAGAATTCAAGCTGAATATGATGCAAGTTTTTGAAATGATCGACCTTGGTCTCATGAGCTTCTTTCTGGGAATGGAAATGATGCAAAATAGAGAATAAATATTCATTTGCCATAAGAAATATTCAAGGGAAATCCTGAAGAAATTCCATATGGATAATTGTAAGCTGATAGCTACTTCTATGAATCAAAAGGATAAATTTAGCAAAGAAGATGGTACTGCCAGAGTAGATGAAGAAAAATTCAGAAGCTTGATTGGATGTTTTCTGTATTTAACAGCAACTCGACCTGACATACTTCATGCAACAAGTCTTTTATCTCGGTTTATGCATTGTCCAACTGAAATTCATATGAGAGCAGCTAAAAGAATTCTGAGATACATCAAAGGAACATGCAGTTTTGGTGTTAAAGTTTTGAAGTGTCAAGATTTAAAACTACATGGTTTTTCTGACAGTGATTGGGGTGGCTCTACTGATGACATGAGAAGCACTTCTGGATTCTGTTTTAATCTAGGATCTGCTATATTTTCATGGTCATCTAAGAAGCAAGATATCATGGCTCAATCTACTGCAGAGGCAGAATTCATTGCAGCCACAACTGTAGTAAGCCAAGCATTATGGTTACAAAAGTTGTGACGAGATTTACACATGGAAGAAGAAGAAGCAACTGAAATTTCAGTTGACAATCAAGTAGCTATAACAATATCTCATAATCCAATGTTTCATGGAAAAACTAAACACTTTAACATCAAACTTTATTTCTTGCGGGAGGTGCAGAAAAATGGTGAAGTTAAATTGATTTATTGCAAGTCTGAAAATCAATTAGCTGATCTGTTTACTAAACCACTTCTAGTAAACAGGTTTGAGTTTTTAAGAAAAAGGATTGGAGTTTGCAACTCCTCGAGCAAGGAGGAGTGTTGAAGATTGCTTCAAGGAGTTGTCAAAGAAGGAGTTGTCAAAGACATTTCTTTTGTTTCTATTATTTCTAATTATCATGCAAATAATAAGTTGTTGTCCTAGTCTCTAGGAGTTAGTTATTCTGTTATTATGTTAACAGATCATAGCATGATTTCATGCTAGAAGTTTGCAATTCTATTTCTTTATTTTTGAATATATATGTGTAACGATTGCATATAATGTATGCAATTAGTTTTATTCATTCAACTGAAATAAACTCAAATTACAATATTTGTTGTCTCTTCTCTTCTTCCTCCTATCTTTATTTCTTCTCGTAAACATTTTTCTTTTTAACACTTTCCATAACCTCGAAGTCCGAGGATTGCAAAATCAAATTGATAGGCCAAATGCCTCAAATCCTGGCCCTGACACTCCTTGCAAAGTCAAATTAGGGGCTTAAATACTCAAAAAGTAAGAAGTCTAACTGAATTATCGTCGTCTTTTTTCCCTCCTATGATTGTGCAATAAACTAACTATCAATTTTAATAGCAAATTTTTTTCCGGATATGGTTTAACTTGCATCAATTTTTATTCTTTATTTTGACTGATTTTTATTCTATATTTTGACCCCCTTTTTTTTCCTATAGGTTGAAAGGGGTGGTTCAAATGATTCATTTTGGAATTATGTTGAAGAAAGGGCTGATGCTAGCATGAAGTGTAAGTTTTGTCCACATACATATGCCATTAAAACTTCCATTTCAATGATCAAATGGCATTTGTCAAGAGAAGAAGGGCATGGTGTTGCCATTTTTCGTGGGGTGTCTAAAGAAGTTCAAGAAGCAGCCTTTCTAGCTATGTGTGGTGGCAACAAAAGACATAAAAACACGACAAGTTCAGTCAATGTTAATGATTTTGGAATTTCAACTTGTCCACAAGAACAAGTCATTGAGATTGAAAATACCGGAGTAGGGGAAGAGAGGATTTCTTCACATGCAATAGTAGAAAACGACGTAGTAAGCATGACCAGAATGAGAGCACAAGAAGATAGAGTTTCCGAAGGGGCATTCGAGAGCAGAATGAGGACAGAACCAGTGGATTGAGTGTTGGAACAGAGCAATGAAGAACTTGTCAATTTGGCAAGGGGAGATAGAAGGATACAAGTGGGAGTTCAGGGCACGGAACAAGGTCCAAGAGAAGAGAGAATTCAGTCGCATTTACAAGCGAAAAATGGCATGGAAAACACTGGTGAAGGATCTTTTCAGCATGATGCATTTGAGACTATACCAAGAACAGAGCAAGTGTAGGGAGATTCTTCCCAATTTTGTCGTGACATTAGAAGTGTCAAAGAACCATCTCAACCCAAAAGCTTAAGCTGTTAGGTGAGGCCCCTAGATATGATTTATATTATTCTCTAACACACCCCCTCAAGTGAAAGCCCTTTGAGCTTGAAACTTGCACAAGCCCACATTACCTTGTGCTTAATTTTATCAAATAAATGGGGATGGTGAGATTCGAACTCGTGACCACTTGGTCATTAAAGCTCTGATACCATGTTAAAGAACCAATTCAACCCAAAAGCTTAAGCTGTTAGGTAAGGCCCCTAGATATGATTTATATTATTCTCTAACATGAAGATGTTATAATCAATCTTGTGCTCCATCAGTAAACAATGATGTAAATAGGCATGATGTGCAGGACATGGTTAGAGAGACGAGAAAACTAGTGGAGGAGGAGTACGTGCAGAATAGTTGAAGATCAGTAGTGTAGGCTAGCGCAGGAGCTAGATCTTCTGAAAGTCTGAAATACAACAAGACTAGAGGAGTTCCATTACCTACTAGCTCTAAGAAGCTAGTGGGTCGAGCATTTGAAGAGGATATGAAGGTGATATGGTCTTTGTTAATGGATGATGAAGTCTCAACCATTGACATTTACGGGATAGGGGGAATTGGTAAAACAACAATAATACTACATATCTATAATGAGCTTTTACGAAGACTAGACATTTGTGATCATGTTTGGTGTGTGACTGTGTCTTAAGATTTCAGCATTAATAGATTACAAAATCTTATTGCCAAGCATCTTTATTTAGATCTTTCAAGCGAAGATGATGATCTTCGTACATAGAGCTGCTAAATTGTCAAAAGAATTAATGAAGAAACAAAAATAGATTCTCATTTTAGATGATTTGTGGAACAATTTTGAGCTTCACAAAGTGGAAATTCTTGTCCCATTGAAAGGATGTAAGCTGATTATGACAACTCGATCAAAAATGGTTTATAATCGGATGACTTGCCACCACAAAATCAAAGTGAAGCCACTTTCTGAGGGAGAAGCTTGGACTTTGTTCAAGGAGAATCTTGGATGTGACATAATATTTCACCAGAAGTGGAAGGAATTGCAAAAGCTGTTGCAAGGGAATGTGTTGGTTTGCCATTGAGAATTATTATACCAACAAGAAGCTTGAGGGGAGTGGATGATCTACATGAGTGGAGCAATACATTGAAGAAATTGAGAGAATCAGGATATAGGGACATGGATGAGAAGGTATTCCATGTATTAAGGGTTAGTTATGCTCAGCTAGGTGATTTAACACTACAACAATGTCTTTTATGTTAAAAAATCATCTCAATCTAATAGCTTAAACTATTAGGTAAGGTTCCAAGATATGATTTATATTATTCTCTAACACACCCCTTCAAATGAAAGCTTTTTGGGCTTGAAACTTGCATAGGTCCACATTACCTTATACTTAATTTTTATTAAATAAATGGGGATGATGAGATTCGAACTCATGACCACTTGATGATTAAGGCTCTGATACCATGTTAAAGCACCATCTCAACCTAAAAGCTTAAGCTGTTAGGTAAGGTTCCAAGATATGATTTATATTATTCTCTAACATCTTGTACAGTGCATTATTTCCTGAAGATGATGATATTGAAAGGGAGGAGTTGATAGGTTATTTGATCGATGAGGAAATAATTAAAGGAATGAGGAGCAGGAAAGATGCATTTGACTAAGGCCACACGATGCTTAATAGACTTGAAAATGTCTGCCTATTGGAAACTGCTCAAATGACGTATGTCAAGATGCATGATGGTAGTAGATATGTCAAGGTCAAGATGCATGATGGTAGTAGATATGTCAAGATGCATGACTTGATTAGGGACATCGCCATCCAAATACTGCTAGAGAACTCTCAAGGCATGGTTAAAGCAGGTGCACAATTAAAAGAGTTGCTAGATGCAGAGGAGTGGACGAAGAATCTATCGATAGTTTCACTAATGCAAAACCATATCGAAGAAATTCCTTGCAGCCATTCACCAAGGTGTCCAAATCTGTCAACTATATTTCTACGTGATAATAAAGGGTTGGGATTTATTGCGTATTCATTTTTCAAGCAATTGCATGGGCTCAAGTTCCTCGATCTGTGTTGCACAGGTATTGAAAATTTGCCAAACTCTGTCTCTGATTTGGTGAGTCTCACAACATTATTGCTCAATGATTGTAAGAAATTAAGACATGTTCCATCATTAAAGAAGCTCAGGGCACTGAAGAAGTTGGCTCTCTCTCGTACTGCCCTTGAAAATATACCGCAAGGAATGGAATGCCTAACCAACTTGAGGTATCTTAGAATGAATGGATGTGGTGAAAAGGAGTTTACTAGTGGGATATTACCAAAACTCTCTCACCTGCAAGTCTTTGTACTAGAAGAGTATTTTGAGGATGCTTTGTGCTATCCTTATGAACCGATATTAGTTGTAGGAAAGGAAGTAGGATCCTTGAGAAATTTGGAAGCTTTGGAATGCCATTTCAAAGGTCTTTCTGACTTCGTGGAGTATCTCACATCTCGGGATGGGATCCTATCATTAAGCACGTATAAAATTTCAGTAGGAGACGTGGATGAAGATTTGGGCAATGCATTCATAATTTTCCAAGTAAAACAGTTGGGCTGGTTTGAGTATCAACGGAGATAAAGATTTTCAGCTCAAGTTCTTAAAAGGCATTCAAGGACTGGTTTGTCAATGCAACGATGCAAGAAGTTTATGTGATGTTTTGTCATTAAAGAATGCAACTGAACTGGAGCACATCAACATTTGGGATTGCAATAGCATGGAGAGCTTGGTTTCATCTTTTTGGTTCTGCTTTGATCCGCCACCATTGCCATCATATAATGGTATGTTTTCTGGTCTTAAAGAGTTTTTTTGTTATGGATGTAACAATATGAAGAAGTTGTTCCCACTTGTGTTGCTCCCAAACCTGGAAGTGATTGTGGGAAAATGGAGAAGATAATAGGAACAACAGATGAAGAAAGTAGCACCTCCAATTCCATCACGGAATTAATACTCCCAAAGTTAATAATTACCAGAACTAAAAAGGATTTGCAGTGCAAAACTGATTTGCAATTCTCTTAAAAAGATTACTGTAATGTGTTGTGAGAAGCTGAAAAGGATGCCAATTTCTCTTCCGTTGCTTGAAAATGGCCAACCATCTGTAATATGTTTGGATACATCCAGAAGAATGGTGGGAAACAGTAATGGAGTGGGAGCACCCTAACACGAAGGATGTCCTTAGTCCCTTTGTAAAGTTTCTATAGGAGGAGACTACTCTACCCTTAATATAATATAATATAGAATTGGATTTTTTTTTCTCAAAATAATTAATATGTAGCATGATGGAATGGTTAATTACTCCTTTTATGTATTGTTAATCCTTTCGTTGTAATAATATGTATCCTTCTATGTTGCATCATTTATCAATTCTATCCTTCTGTAAGGATGCTAATCAATTCAATAATATATCATTATTTCAATTATTTTTGTTAAAAAATAATTTGCAAAACATAATTATGATGAAAATAGTCCTTTAAATCAACGAGGATATTTTTATTAATTAATATTGAAATTACTTGCATGATGCTTTTGGATTAAAGATGCTCAAAGGGTGGATTTGGATCGGTTTGAAATGGTATTGCCAATTCCATATTTCAAAGACAAAATCGAAGGACGAACGAAAAGCATAAAGCCCAACACATGGTTAGATGACCGTGTTTGGGAAACACAGTTAAATCTGTATTTTTTAAGTTTTTTTCTGTCTTTTATAAACAACATAAAAAAAGTAAAAGGATTGGTTAATCAATTCCTCAAGATTTTTTAATTTGTATTTTTCAGTTTTTTCTGTCTTTATGAACAACATAAAAAATAAACTAAAAGAATTGGTTAATCCAAAGACGCATGTTTCTAAAGGTTGTTTTTTTTTTCTTTCATTTGATGTTTATGAAGATGTTAAGTTTAGTTAATATCATATAAATTGTGAAAGGTTCAAAAGCTAGCAGGGCCGCAACAAGGTTGAATTGGTTCTTATGATGAATCTCAATTAAAAAAAAAAATATCAAAATGAAGTTTTTTACTAGGGCTGATGATGAATCTCAAGGTTGAATTGGTTCTTATGAAGTTTTCTACTGGTGCCTGGTGGTTTTGTCTGAGTAAAAGGGAGTTATGTAGAAACAAAAAGTGGAGAGAACCTAATGCTAAGTCAAGAGTTCAAGGAAGAGAAACAAAAAGTGGAAGGGATAATTGTGTCGATTGTTCTCTTGATTTGAGCATATTCTGTATCATTTTTTAGTTGCATGATACCTTCACCTTCATACCCAACTCCTCTTCATCTCTTATTGTTAATAAAAATTTAGGAGCATGAGAGAACATTTTCACAATGAAGATTAATTCATCTCCATAGAATAATACAGGAAATAGAAGATTAAATCAATAAAAGTAAGGTATTTCATCTCCAGTGAATTCATCTCTTAGAACATTCTTGAATTCTTGTCAATCCAAATCACAACAAACATCATAAACATGTTAAAAGTATTCTTCTAAAAAATAATCCATTCTCATATATATTATCTTCTATCTATCTAGCAAATATGGGGAGACAAGGAAGTTTTATTTTTTATTAGTGAAAAAAATGGAATGGGAGTCACTACCAAGTATTTTGATCACTAAGAACCCTAACCGGTCTTAGAGATCTAGTACGAGAACTGGTTGCGTAAAAGGAATGTATTAACACCTCAAATACGTCCTATCTAAGATAAGCTGTATTGTTTTTTTATTGGATAAAGTCTGAGGTCTTGTCGTGTTTTATAGTTGTTGGTCTATCTATAATTTAAAAAAAGTCTTTCTCGGTAAGGAGGTCCTTATCTTATTGGGTAAAAACCTAACCATTCTAAAGTTAATAAAAAACTAAAAACCTAACCATTCTAAAGTTAATAAAAAACTATCTTTTTAATATTGAGACTACGCCTTACGTATAAGCATGTAATCCTTAAAATTAAAAGAAAACAAAATGATTTTTTTTGGAGTTTTTTAAAAATTTTGGCCTAGTTCTCGTGGCTTTAATAAACTGGTTATTAAAGTCAAAATGCATGTTAACACATATTTTTTGAGTTTTGGTTGTATGAAATTACAATACGATTTTTTCTTGAGATACTTGGTCATATGCATGAAAATAATTTTTTTTTAATTTCCTAATATTTTGACAAAAACCGGGTGTTTTAATACTAAATTTGTATCTTTACGGTATAAAATAGAATCCAGTATTGAGAAAAATTGCTAGATAGATACACAGAAAAATCAAAATTTTGTTTTAAAAAAGATTTTTGAAAATTTTGAATTTTTTTTGGACTAGATCGGACCCGGGCCGATCATTTTGGGCTGGGCCCAGCTCGACCCATGTGGCGGGGCTGGACCCAGCAGGCCTAACTGGGTCACTGGCCTAAGCCAGTAACCCGGCTAGGCAGACAAGAGGCATGCGTGAGCTTCGTGAATTATAATTCACTTTAACAGTAAAGAGCAACAATTACTGTTCAAGTGAATTACAATTCACTTGAACAGTAAAACTAAAAAATGAGAACAAATGCATGCAATGAAAGAAAATAATGCAACATGAAGAGAATGTATGAAGCTTACCTGGTAACTGAGACAGATGAAGACAATGGCGATGAAACTTCTACGCAGGATCGGTGGTGACTGGTTCTGGAGATGATGAAGACGATCAACGCTGGTTTTGGTCTCAACGATTTCCTCTACTTACATTCTTTTCTTTTACTCGTTTTTGTCCCCCTCTTGTGCTGCTCTGTTCCCCTCTCTGTTTTTTTTTTTTTTTGCCGCCTTTTGTTCCACTCTCCTTATGCTCTCTCTGTTTCTCCTCCCTAGCGTTGGAGAAGAGGAATCCAATGGTGATGCTGGTGCTTTCGTCTGTGGGTTTCTTTTCCCCGCCCTTCTTTCTGTTGGGTTGGTTGCCATTAATGTGCAGCAAATGGACGACACCATCCATTGACTTTGGCAGCCACCATTATTGAAGAAGAGCTGAAGTTGGCAACCACCATTGTTGAAGAAGAGCTGAAGTTGGTGGTACCATTCTTGCCTATAAATAGGCATCGAGAGAGAGCAAAGATCAGAGAGAGTAGTGGAAGAAAAGAGAGACAAAGAGAGAAAGTGGTGTAGCTGCCAAGGGCAGCAACCCTGTTGCCTTGTGCAACAGAGTGTGAGAGCTGGGAGTTGAGTTTGAGGAAAGTGATCCTCCTCCTCGATGTATTTGTATTGTATCCTTTCTCTATCTCTAATAATATGGACCTCTCCTGTGGATGTAGGTGATTTGCTAAACCACGTTAAATATTGGGTGTCAGTGTGCTAAGCCTTCAATGGGCAATTATCACAACACCACTGGTCCGCGCATAGGGGAGCCAGAATCCCCAGCACTCTCTACATCCTTTTCCTTGTTTTGCTGCCTCTAGTTTTGGAAGCTGATTGCTGAAGACTGTGAAGACGATGGTCAATGCCGCTTCTTGCCTTTGCGTTTTCATCCGCTGATGTTCTTCTCTCTAGGTATGCGTCTACTTTGCTTCTGACTATCTACCATGTTGTCCTAATTCTTTGAGATGAAGGAATGAAGATGACGGTGATGCCTGTTGTTAGTGGTCTTTTTCTGCGTGGTTCTTCTTTTTTCTGCTTGTCTTTGTTCTCCTTATGTGCTCATTGTTTCTCTGGTTCTATCCCCCTCGTCTTCTCTTTGCCTCTGTTCTTAAAGAAAAGAGAATCACCCTAGTTCCTGGAACCTGCTTCTTGCAGTTGCAGACGAAGATGATAGTGTGGAAGGGCTGTTCCACCAACACTGCTTCCTCTCCTCTGTTTTTTTCTCTTCGTACTCTCTCCTTTTTCTTTCTCGTTTCCTCTACTCTCCTCTTTGCTCACTCTGCCTCCCTCCTTTTCTTTTTTCTCCCCATGTACTGTAACGACCCAACCTTTTCAAGGCCAAAGTCGCTGGATTTTTTTTTTTCATCTCGACTTATTCATCATTTCCATTTTTGATTTGTTCTAAAATCTCGTATTACCACGAGTTCATACATTATCATTCGTATTCCATTTCAATATTTAATTACTATTTTTTACAGAAGGAATCGAATGACTAATTAAGTGATTTACATGTTCGTTCATGCATAACTCATATGACCCATAATCTACGAGTATATAATTCTTTTTCGAAATATGTGTGCCACGAAATGAATCTCTTTATGTCCCATATTGGTATGATGTACCTGTTCCAACACAAGGTAATTTTGAGCATTATAGACCATTTAAGAAATATAGTAAAACAAGATTAAAGTCACATTTCATCCATGGACCAAAAAGCATAATTCTTTAATTTCCCTTTACTTATGTCAACACAAACACCACCGTTAATAATCCGTCAATTAACGAGACAATTTCAATACTCAAACCCGATCATTCCTCTCGGATGTCGTTAGCCGAATTAATGTTTTTCTTTGGTTAAAGCATAACTAGTAGAATGCTTTCATATACTTAGTATATACGAAACGTAGTATACATGACCATATTAGTTCTTCTTAAAACTATCTCATAAACTCAATCCGACAATCCTCTTTGGAGGCCATTAGTCGAAGTCAATCATTTCTTCATCTTGACATCCACTAGGGTGCCATTAACCGTTTCTTTTTCTTCTTCTTCTTCTTCTTCTTCTTCTTCTTCTTCCTTTTCTTTTCTTTTTTCATCACGGTCATCCATTAGGATGCAATTAGCTGAAGCTCACTAGGGTGCCATTAACCGTTTCTTTTTCTTCTTTTTCTTCTTCTTCTTCCTTTTCTTTTCTTTTTTCATCACGGTCATCCATTAGGATGCAATTAGCTGAAGCTAATCATTTCTTCATCCTGATTATCCATTTAGAATGCTATTAGCCGAAGGTAGTAATTTCATTATCCCGATTATCCATTTAGGATGTCATCAGTCATAATTAATCATTTGTTCACCTCGATTATCCACCTAGGATGTTATTAGTCGAAGCTAGTAATTCATACATCTCGGTTATCCATTTAGGATGCCATATACCAAAGCTAATCATTTAGTCATTCTGGTAATTCATATATGGTGCCATTACCATAGCAAATCATTTATTAATCTCGATGATCCCTTTAGGATGCCATTTATCGAATGTAAATCATTTATTCATTTTGGTAATTCTTCTATGGTGTCATTACCATAGCTAATCATTCATTAATCTCGATGATCCCTTTAGGATGCCATTTATCAAATGTACATCATTTATTCATTTTGGTAATTCATCTATGGTGTCATTACCATAGCTAATCATTCATTAATCTCGATGATCCCTTTAGGATGCCATTTATCAAATCTACATCATTTATTCATTTTGGTAATTCATCTATGGTGTCATTACCATGGCTAATCATTTATTAATCTGATAATTCATCTATGGTGTCATTACCATAGTTAATCGTTATCCATTTAGGATGCCACTTACCAAAACTAAGCATTTATTCATCCCAATCATACTTTGGATGCCCATAGTCAGAGCTAATCAATTGTTTACCCCGGTCATCCCTTCGGATGTCATTAGCCAAAACTAATCAATCGTTTGTTCCGGTCATCCACTCGAATGCCATTAGCAGAAGCTAATCAATCGTTTGTTCCGGTCATCCACTCGGATGCCATTAGCCGAAGAGGGTGATCACTAGGGCAACAAGAGACCTTTTTAGAGACCAAGTAGTCAACCTACCCTTTCTCTCATGTAAAAAGATTAGAACCTGCCTTTAGGATGTATTCTTCATACACATTGTTTTGCACTCGAGCAAGCCCTTCTTGAAGCATCTTGAACTCAAGACTTGTGGGTGACACAATGACCGTCGCTTAGACAATTTTCATTATAGAGTTTATGCAAGAATCAAGATTCATATTTCATCATGCAAGAGTTGCGATCATATGTCACCCCTCGAAGGGCGAGTTCATCATATAGATTACATGTTCATACATTTATCATGCATATACCGAGTTGAAAAGTAGGTTCCCTCATATAAGCTGTGCTACACGTGATTGAAAAAAGATGATGGAAATGAAGAAAGATGTCAGATAAAGGCTCATTATCAAAATGAAGTTGAGAGCATCAAAGGTGAAGTAGCTAGACTCAGATTTGGCTTGAACAATTGTTGAGCATCAAATGGAAAGGGAATGTCTGCACAACTTTTTGTGGGAACACTGCTTGTCCACGTCCAATTAAAGTTGCACCTCTCCTTTTCAGTCATGAACAATAGCAACAATGCCTTCAGTCATCAACCAATGACAACCTTTGTTCTTGTTCAGTTGCACTCATTGCCTCTCCACATCTTCTAATGGCACCAAATGACTGCTAGCCTTTTGTGCATGGTGCATTAGTCTTCTTTAAAGTTACCCCAATTGTGAGCTCAATTCCAGTTCATCAGCACAAGATGCGGGTTTGAAAAAAAAACATGATTAGACACTAAACTTCTACGTGGCAAAGCTCTCTTTGTAGAGATTTGATTGTGGATCTGCCAATGGGGAATGCAAGAGGGGATGTAGTAGTTTCATATGCTTTGAAACTTTCTCCCACCAATGGCACCAACAAAACATTATAGTAGGTAGAAGAGTCAGACCTGGTTTGAAAATATGACCAGTCATCGAACTTCAACGTGGCAGAGCTCTCTCTACAAAAATCCGTTTATGGCACTGCAAGTTGAGAATGCAAGAGGGGATTTATTAATTGCATATGCTATAAATATTTCTCTCATTAGTTTCAGCACGAAGACACTATAGTAGGTTGAAGAGTTAGACCTGGTCTGAAAAACATGAGTAGACATCAAACTTCAATGTGACAGAGGTCTCTCGGCAGGAATTTGTTTGTGGATCTGCAACTGGTAAATCCAAGAACGGATGTAGTAGTTTCAAATCATCTATAATTTTCTCCTACCAGTATCGGCATTAAAACACAAAAGTAGGAGAAAAGACAAACCTGGACTAAACAACATGAAGAAGACTGAAACTTCAACATAACAGAACTCCCTCTACAGGTGGCTGTTTGTTGCACCGTTGATGAGGAATCAAAGAGGCAATAGAAGAGTTTTAGATTCATCAGGTTCTCTTCCAGTTTTGAAAATGTGAGATTCCACACGTTTTTGTTTGTGTGCGCTGCCAGGATTACCTAGCTATTGAGAGGTTTCTAGCAGTCCTAAAACAACTACAACAACAATTTAATTAGGTGTGTGGATTGCCAAAAAAAAACTGAACAGGCTATCAAGATGGAAAAAATTGAAAGTTCTGCTAAGGATTCCAGAACAATGATAAGAGATGAATTAAAAGAAGACTCTGGCGGTGGGAAACCTTAATTAGGTGGTTTATCCAAGTCTTGCTGTATCATCAAGTACTCCTATGTCTTTGCCAAAGATATACATTCATTTGCCATGTGAGTTTATTTACTAGCATCTACCAGATTCCAAACTTTTGCATGACTCCGAGAAATCTCATGCAACCATTGTTTTCTAGGTGGTATAATCCAGACAAGAGATGGGATGTCATGGTGGAGTCCTCGGCCATTTCAATTGAACAGTTGAAAGAATTTCAAGAATCGAGTCCGAAAGTTGGTGAGCAAGAGATTAGTGGAGTCTATGAAGGATGATGTCATTGGCTATATTGTCCCTCGAACATCTTCAGAATGACATGTGATCGAAAATGCTTGGAAAAACATAGATATTGCCAAAAATGCTGATTCAAGAATGGCGATGAATTGTCAATCATATTGTTATGGAATTTTGCATTTTGTTTTGGGTTCACATCTCTTCCTTTAACGAAACATGTCTTGTTTTTGTCTCCTTGTTGTTTTGAAATCAACAAATGTTTAGCATTTCATTCTGACAAAATATTTTGATTAAACTCCAACATGCGATAAAGATTAATCAATCTTAAAGATTAAAAGTGTTTTGATTACATAAATGACTCAATGCTTGTTGAAATGACATGAGGTGACCAAACAAATTTTAAGCCCTTACATGAAATTAAACCACATCATGTAGCTAAGTTTCAACAGTATGCATAATGAAACGTAGTGGAGTCAATAGTTATGGACTCTGGAATCATGATTCTTGCAAATCCAAATCATTACACTGGATGAGGTCAAAATTTATCGGTTCTAACTGACCTTACTTGAAATGAAAAAAGGCCATCTTTGTTATCCCTTCACTTTCTAAAGATTATATCCCTTGTGGTCCCCATTTGAGCCTGATAGAATATTTCTTTCAAATAAACCCTGAGTAGGTTCACACCTTTTGAGTATGGATAATTGATGTTGATCCTAGGTCTTCGAAACTCTCAAACACCTTTTGAGCCTATGAATTTCCTTTCTTTTATAGGCCAAGAACCATAGCCTGTATTACGTGCTTTTAAAAGCCCTTTTTGATCAAGTAAACAATTTGAACCATAAGGGTCGTGAATTCATGAATTAAGCTATTGGTTATTATGCATGCTGATAAAATAAGTGCTAAGAAGAGAAACAAACTTTCTTGATAAAGCCTGAGTTTTGAATTAAGCATCTTGTTTTTTTGAAATTCATAAAAAAAGGTCACCTTATCATAGACCATCAAAAGATATACCCAAAATCAGAGTCTAAAATGGATACAAAGAACCATGAAAAAAGAAGAAGAAAAAAAGCCATTTTAGTCTTACAATGGGTCAATTTCTTTTCAAAATACATGACAATCAAAGGACTGTGTATTTCGAATATCGTGTGTTGGATCTTTGATAAAAAAGCTTGCTTTCAAAAGGTCTTTTCAAAAAAGGACATCTCTGATTTCATTTCAACAAATTAGACTTTGAATAGACATGATCTTTGAAATATGAGAATTGATTCCAAAACAAGGAAGATTATCGAACACAGAAAAACATCGATTGGGCATGCGAAATCCTTGATAGAAATGACATTGACGCTCATCGACACTCCTTGAAAAGTTGAGCAGTTGGGGCAATACAGTGGACCCTGAGAAGGAAAAAAAAGCAGTATTTAGATCAGCTATGAGGCAATAAAAGATGATTAAAGGATGAATCAGTGAACTAGAGACAATGGTGTTCAAAAAAAGATAATCAATGAACGAGCACATTCAGATCATACTGGGGGCAATGTTGTTCAAAGACATTCCATGATCTAGTAAACCCCGACAACAATCGAGAAAACAAAGATGTACTTGAAGGACATCTTCATATCATCATCTTTTAAAATATGGCTATCGACCAATGTGGGCATACAGTTGCATTTGAATGAATATCGAAAAGATGTGCACACCACCAAGACTAATGGTGGACCAAAGATGTACCTGAAGGAGATTTTCATATCATCATCTTTTGAAACATGGCTATCGATCGATGAGGATACACGAATGAATGAAATTGAATGGGGAAAAGATGCACACCACTAAGACTGCTTGTGGAACAATGCTGTATTTGAAGGATAATTTCATATTATCATCCTTTGAAACATGGTTATCGATAGATATTATCACACGACTGCATTGAATGAATGTCAGAAAGACACCCACCCTAAAGGCTGACTGTGGAACAATTTAATTTGAAGCCAAATACACACTTCACCGCATGAGTATGCAGTGATAAAAACAACATCATTGATGAGGCTAAGACATTTCTTTTCACAATTTGATTAGAAGAGCTGAGAGGAATCTATTGAGAAGAACACTGAGCATACAACCATGAGCCTTTGTACTGCAAGCTATAAGGTGCAGGTCTGGATGATTGAATAGTTTCTAAGAAGAATGATGATAACATATACTTGAAGAGTATTGTTTCAACTCATGCAAGTCCATGACTGATTGGCAATCTAAAATGAGGTTAAACACTAGAAAACCTCTTGAAGGGTGTTGGCAAAACACGCACAATCAATCAAAGGACAATTTTTGAGAGAATCTAGGAGATGGGTGATTTGTTCGACTCCTTTATGATGAATTGAGCAATACCACACTTGGAAGCATGGTCAAGCTTGAGAAGCAACGAGAGTAGTAATCTTCCTGGACAGCCCACTACAGGCACTGCACTTACATTTGAGTGGAAAGCTAGCACATGAATGAACCAGTGAACTGAAAGAATAAATAAAGCTTTGAATAACAAACAAAGGCAACCTGTGATGATGGAACATCGCAGAGGGGGGACCTATATTTCAAATCAGGTAAGGATGTATACATGCCATCTAATATCAAAACATTGCATATATTTTTGATTTCTTGCAGGAAAAATCCTCAATGTAGTCCAGCAGGATTGGGAAAAAAAAGAATCATTGAGCTGACGAACAACAAAGAATCATGGTTTTGACCCTGAAACGGGGGGAAGATGAGATAAACCCTAACATTAGAGAAGTCTCAAAGAAATAAGAAGATCAACAAAGAAGAGTATTCAATTCGTACCCTATCATCTTGAAGAAGAAACATATTTTTTGGTTAAAAGAGATTGCTAGAAGGAATCTCAGGTTAACAACAACATGAAGATTTTAGCTTTGGTTGAAGGGAGTCGCCAAATAGGATCCCAGGTTGATCGAGCTACACACAGACTTTGGTTTTGGTTAAAGAGGATCAGCAAAAGGGATCTCAGTTTAGCCTAAATACAAAGGATTTTGGTTAGGTTTAAAGGGGATTGGCGAAAGGAATCTCAGTTTATCCTAATCACACATAATTTTTGGTTTTGGTTAAAGGGGATTTGCGCAAGGAATCTCATTTTAACCTAACCACACACAGATTTTGGCTCTGGTTAAAGGGGATCAGCGAAAGGGATCTCCGTTTAACCTAACCACATACAGACTTTGGTTCTGGTTAAAGGGGATCGGCGAAAGGGATCTCAGTTTAACCTAACCACACACAGACATTTGTTCTGGTTAAAGGGGATCGGCGAAAGGAATCTCATTTTAGCCTAACGATAAAGCAATTTGGTTATGCTTTAAGGGGATTGGCGAAAGGAATCTCAGTTTATTCTAACCATATAGGATTTTTGGTTTTGGTTAAAAGGAATTGGCATTAGGAATCTCAATTTAGCCTAACCACACATAGATTTTGGTTCTGGTTAAAAGGGATCGGCAAAACGGATCTCAGTTTAGCTTAAAAACAAAGGATTTTGGTTATGTTTAAAGGGAATTGGGGAAAGGAATCATAGTTTATCCTAACCACACATGATTTTTGGTTCTGGTTAAAGGGGATTGGCGAAAGGAATCTCAATTTATCCTAAACACATAGGATTTTGGTACTAGTTAAAGGGGATTGGCGAAAGGGATCTTAGTTCACCCTAACCACACACAGCCTTTTGTTCTCGTTAAAGGGGATCGGCGAAAGGGATCTTAGTTTAGCCTGACTACAAAGGATTTTGGTTATGTTTAAATGGGATTCGCAAAAGGAATCTCAGTTTATCCTAACAACACATGATTTTTGGTTCTTGTTAAAGGGGATTTGCGTAAGGAATCTCTATTTATCCTAACCACACAGGATTTTGGTTCTGGTTAAAGGGGATTGGCAAAAGGAATCCCAGTTTATCCTAACCACACTTGGATTTTGGTTCTTCTTAAAAGGGATTGGCGAAAGGAATCTCAGTTTATCCTAACCACACAGGATTTTGGTTCTCGTTAAAGAGGATCGATGAAAGGAATCTCAGTTTACCTAACCACACAAAGACTTCGGTTCTGGTTAAAGGGGTTCGGCGAAAGGGCTCCCAGTTTATCCTAACTACAAAGGATTTTGGTTATGTTTAAAGGGGATTGGCGAAAGGAATCACAATTTATCCTAACCACATAGGATTTTGGTTCTGGTTAAAGAGGATTGACGAAACGAATCTAAGTTTAACCTAACCAGGCACAGACTTTGGTTCTGGTTAAAGGGGATAGTCGAAAGGGATCTTATTTTAGCCTAACTACAAAGGATTTTGGTTATGTTTAAAGGGGATTGGCGAAAGCAATCACAATTTATCCTAACCATACAGGATTTTGGTTCTAGTTAAAGAAGATTGACGAAAAGAATCTAAGTTTAACCTAACCACACACAGACTTTGGTTTTGGTTAAAGGGGATCGGTGAAAGGGATCTTATTTTAGCCTAACTACAAAGGATTTTGGTTATGTTTAAAGGGGATTGGTGAAAGGAATCTTAGTTTATCCAAACCACACAGGATTTCGGTTCTGTTTAAAACGGATCGGCGAAAGGAATCTCAGTTTAACCTAACCACACAGGATTTTGGTTCTCATTAAAGCGTATCGGCTAAATGAATCTTAGTTTAAACTAACCATACACAGACTTTGGTTCTGGTTAAAGGGGATTAGCGAAAGGGATCTTATTTTAGCCTAACTAGAAAGGATTTTGGTTATGTTTAAAAGGGATTGTCGAAATGAATCTCAGTTTATCCTAACCACACACAGACTTTGGTTCTGGTTAAAGAGGATAGGCAAAAGAAATCTTTGTTTATCCTAACCACAAAGAATTTTGGTTTTGGTTAAAGGGGATCGGTGAAAGGGATCTTATTTTAGCTTAACTACAATGGATTTTGGTTATGTTTAAAGGGGATTGGAGAAAGGAATTACAGTTTATCCTAACCACACATGATTTTTGGTTCTGGTTAATAGGGATTGGCGTAAGGAATCTCAGTTTAGTCTAACCACACAGGATTTTGGTACTGGTTAAAGGGGATTGGCGAAAGGGATCTCAAGTTACCCTAAGCACACACGGACCTTCGTTCTGGTTAAAGGGGATCAGTGAAAGGGATCTTAGTTTAGCCTAACTACAAAGGATTTTGGTTATGTTTAAATGGGATTAGCGAAAGGAATCTCAGTTTATACTAACTACACATGATTTTTTGTTCTAGTTAAAGGGGATTGGCAGAAGGAATCTCAATTTATCCTAAACACACAGGATTTTAGTACTGGTTAAAGGGGATTGGGGAAAGGGATCTCAGTTTAGCCTAACTACAAAGGATTTTGGTTATGTTTAAAGGGGATTGGCGAAAGGAATCACAATTTATCCTAACCACACATGATTTTTGGTTCTGGTTAAAAGAGGTTAAAGAAAGGAATTTCAGTTTATCCTAAACACACAGGATTTTGGTACTGGTTAAAGGGGATTGGCGAAAGGGATCTCAGTTTACCCTAAGCACACAGAGACTTTCGTTTTGGTTAAAGGGCATCGGCGAAAAAGATCTTAGTTTAGCCTAACTACAAAGGATTTTCGTTATGTTTAAATGGGATTCGCAAAAGGAATCTCATTTTATCCTTACCACACAAGATTTTTGGTTTTTGTTAAAGGGGATTTGCGTAAGGAATCTCTGTTTATCCTTACCACACAGGATTTTGGTTCTGGTTAAAGGGGATAGTCGAAAGGGATATTATTTTAGCCTAACTACAAAGGATTTTGGTTATGTTTAAATGGGATTCGCAAAAGGAAACTCAGTTTATACTAACTACACATGTTTTTTGGTTCTAGTTAAAGGGGATTGGCGGAATGAGTCTCAATTTATCCTAAACACACAGGATTTTAGTACTGGTTAAAGAGGATTGGCGAAAGGGATCTCAGTTTAGCCTAACTACAAAGAATTTTAGTTATATTTAAAGGGGATTGGTGAAAGGAATCATAATTTATCCTAACCACACATGATTTTTGGTTCTGATTAAAGGGGATTGGAGAAAGGAATCTCAGTTTATCCTAACCACATAGGAGTTTGGTTCTGGTTAAAGAGGATTGGCGAAACGAATCTAAGTTAAACCTAACCACGCACAGACTTTGGTTCTGGTTAAAGGGGATAGTCGAAAGGGATCTTATTTTAGCCTAACTACAAAGGATTTTGGTTATGTTTAAAGGGGATTGGCAAAAGCAATCACAGTTTATCCTAACCACACAGGATTTTGGTTCTAGTTAAAGAGGATTGGCGAAAGGAATCTAAGTTTAACCTAACCACACGCAGAATTTGGTTCTGGTTAAAGGGGATCGCTCAAAAGGATCTTATTTTAGCCTAACTACAAAGGATTTTGGTTATGTTTCAATGGGATTGGCAAAAGGAATCTCAGTTCATCCTAAGCACACATGATTTTTGGTTCTTGTTAAAAGGGATTGGCGTAAGGAATCTCAGTTTATCCTAACCACACAGGATTTTGGTACTGGTTAAAGGGGATTGGCGAAAGGGATCTCAGTTTACCCGAACCACACACAGACTTTGGTTCTGATTAAAGGGAATAGTCGAAAGGGATCTTATTTTATCCTAACTACAAAGGATTTTGGTTATGTTTAAAGGGGATTGGCGAAAGCAATCACAGTTTATCCTAACCACAAAGGATTTTGGTTCTAGTTAAAGAGGATTGGCGAAAGGAATCTAAGTTTAACCTAACCACACAGAATTTGGTTCTGGTTAAAAGGGATAGCTGAAAAGGATCTTATTTTATCCTAACTACAAAGGATTTTGGTTATGTTTCAATGTGATTGGCAAAAGGAATCTCAGTTCATCCTAATCACACATGATTTTTGGTTCTGGTTAAAAGGGATTGGCGTAAGGAATCTTAGTTTAGTCTAACCACACAGGATTTTGGTACTGGTTAAAAGGGATTTGCAAAAGGGATTGGCAAAAGGGATCTCAGTTTACCCTAAGCACACATAAACTTTCATTTTGGTTAAAGGGCATCGGCGAAAGGGATCTTAGTTTAGCCTAACTACAAAGGATTTTCGTTATGTTTAAATGGGATTCGCAAAAGGAATCTCATTTTATCCTTACCACACAAGATTTTTGGTTCTTGTTAAAGGGGATTTGCGTAAGGAATCTCTGTTTATCCTAACCACACAGGATTTTGGTTCTGGTTAAAGGGATTGGCGAAATGAATCTAAGTTTAACCTAACCACGCATAGACTTTGGTTCTGGTTAAAGTGGATAGTCGAAAGGGATATTATTTTAGCCTAACTACAAAGGATTTTGGTTATGTTTAAATGGGATTCGCAAAAGGAATCTCAGTTTATACTAACTACACATGTATTTTGGATCTAGTTAAAGGGGATTGGCGGAATGAATCTCAATTTATCCTAAACACACAGGATTTTAGTACTGGTTAAAGGGGATTGGCGAAAGGGATCTCAGTTTAGCCTAACTACAAAGGATTTTGGTTATATTTAAAGGGGATTGGCGAAACGAATCACAATTTATCCTAACCACACATGATTTTTGGTTCTGGTTAAAGGGGATTGGAGAAAGGAGTCTTAGTTTATCCTAACCACACAGGAGTTTGGTTCTGGTTAAAAAGGATTGGCAAAACGAATCTAAGTTTAACCGAACCACGCACAGACTTTGGTTCTGGTTAAAGGGGATAGTCGAAAGGGATCTTATTTTAGCCTAACGACATAGGATTTTGGTTATGTTTAAATGGGATTAGCAAAAGGAATCTCATTTTATCCTTACCACACAAGATTTTTGGTTCTTGTTAAAGGGGATTTGCGTAAGGAATCTCTGTTTATCCTAACCACACAGGATTTTGGTTCTGGTTAAAGAGGATTGGCGAAACGAATCTAAGTTTAACCTAACCACACACAGACTTTGGTTCTGGTTAAAGGGGATAGTCTAAAGGGATATTATTTTAGACTAACTACAAAGGATTTTGGTTATGTTTAAATGAGATTCGCGAAAGGAATCTTAGTTTATACTAACTACACATGTTTTTTGGTTCTAGTTAAAGGGGATTGGCGGAATGAATCTCAATTTATCCTAAACACACAGGATTTTAGTACTGGTTAAAGGGGATTGGCGAAAGGGATCTCAGTTTAGCCTAACTACAAAGGATTTTGGTTATATTTAAAGGGGATTGGCGAAACGAATCACAATTTATCCTAACCACACATGATTTTTGGTTCTTGTTAAACTTGATTTGCGTAAGGAATATCTGTTTATCCTAACCACACAGGATTTTTGTTATGGTTAAAGAGGATTGGCGAAACGAATCTAATTTTAACCTAACCACGCACAGACTTTGGTTCTGGTTAAAGGGGATAGTCGAAAGGGATATTATTTTAGCCTAACCACAAAGGATTTTGGTTATGTTTAAAGGGGATTGGCAAAAGCAATCACAGTTTATTCTAACCACACAGGATTTTGGTTCTTGTTAAAGAGGATTGGCGAAACGAATCAAAGTTTAACCTAATCGCACACAGACTTTGGTTCTGGTTAAAGGTGATCGACGAAAGGGATCTTATTTTAGCCTAACTACTGTTGTAACCCAATTTTGGATTCACCAAGTTTTTCTCGAATGTTATTTTATTTCTATTATTATTTATAAAAATCCAAAAAAAATAAAAAAAGTTTAAAATTCAAAAAAAATATTTGTTCTCGAGTCAACCGCATCTTTCCATCAAAACCGAGTTCACCAGGTCAATACTGGTCAAATCATGTCGACCAGGGTAAAAAATGAGTTTTCAGGCTGTTTCGGGTCAAAACCGTCATTTTCGGCCAAGACCGAGTTCACCGGGTCAATACTGGTCAAATCATGTCAACCAGGGTAAAAAATGAGTTTTCAGGCTGTTTCGGGTCAAAACCGTCATTTTCGGCCAAGACCGAGTTCACCGGGTCAATACAGGTCTAACCATGTTGACTGGGATGGAAAATGAGTTTCAGGTCATTTTGGGTCAAAACTGTTATTTTGTGGTCAAAACCCAGTTCACCGGGTTGATACCCACTGACAGTTTTTTTTAATGTTTCGACATAATTTTCGGTAATTAAAATTGATTTTTAGCGGTTGAGTCGGGTTTTTTCTAATACTGATTTGAGTATTCTTTTTTTCCTATATAATTATTTATTATTATATATAATACAACAAAATTAATAATATAAAATTTGTAATTTAGGCGGTGCACTTCAACGATTGTAGGCAGCATATTTATTTTTGTCAACTATTGTAAGCAGCCTAATTTTGCCGAATTTTGCCGATATTATGGTAGGCATTGTAGGCGTTGTAGGCGGTTTGTCCCTTGTACTGGCTATGGCTATAAATAGCCTGTGACAATTCGAAGGGGACAGGGACGGTAAGAAAAAGAAAGAATTGTTACTGTGCACATTTTTTTAGTTTTTTCTTAACAGGAGTAGGATATTTTTTTTAAAAAAAAAACAATTTAAAAAATACCAAATATATCCCGACTCATCTCAGCCATTGAAATAATCCAAGACTTAATCTCGTTGCGCCACGTCATCCGGTGTACCGAATTTTCGGTTCACCGCGTCACACCGGATCTAAACCCAGACTCATCCAGACCGTCCAATTGACCTTAGATCTAGCCCAATCACAGCCGTCCGATCATTCCATCAGAGATCCAACAGCGCATAGTGTTCAGTGGTACCGGTATACCATGCACGCGTTCACACCGTAGCCTAATCTCGGACTCTCTCTCTCCTCTCGCCGGCGACGCCCTCTCTCTCATCCGATCTCCACTGTCCGGCCGCCTCCAGCCTCCGCACCACCACATAAAGATTTATCCACTGGTTTAAAGCAAAACCCCGGCGTTTTTAATCGTTTTCGCCGCCTCATCTGGCCGGAAAGAGACCGCGAACGTCGTCGGCCACCGAAGCTGCAAGTCGTTGATTCTGTCTCGTCAGCCATCAACGGCCGTCGAGACCACCACCATCAGAATCCTCGACCTCAGATCTATCAGAATCGACCGTTCGTTTCCCAGAAAGCTCGCCGGAAATTTTTTGCCAGTGCCAACAGTAGCCGCGCGTGAGCCACACGCGCCGCCAATGGCATTTTCGTAAATTCCTGAGAAATCCGAGGGAATTTCAGTCTTTTACCTATACAGGGGTACTCAGGTAATTGTTTTTGGATTTCTTAACATTTTTTTATTTTTTATGTAAATATTTGTAAATTTTCATGCATGTTATAAAAGAATAAAACAAAAAAAAAACAAAAACAAGTATAAAAAGAATAACGACGCGGGTCCAACACCCATCTTATCATGTTATCGTTCGTTGGGTCCAAAGCCCAAATTCTTGAATATGATTATACCATTTCTCAACGATATTCAAAATAGTTTTATTTTTATAAATGAATATTGTTCATCGACACGTCTCTTTTTACAGAAAAGGACCGATGTCAAAAAGTTAAAATACCAAATATGAATTATGTCCATAGTTTTTTTTTGATAACTCAGACGTACTTCTCCTTTTAGGGTTAAAACGTCAAATATTTTTAGACAAGTTTCCTATTTTTAGGAACTGATGTCATTTTTTTAAACGCGTCTCCTACAGACGTGGTTTGTTCGACACGTCTCTTTTTACAGAAAAGGACCGATGTCAAGGATTTATACCAAATATGGATTATGTCCATTTTTTTCCTCTTGGTAATTCAGAACGTAAATCCTTTTTTAGGAAAATAAACGTCGAGATTTTAGACAAGTCTCCTATTTTTAGGGATTGATGTCATTTTTTACGTGTCTCCTATTTTTAGGGACCGACGTTAACTATTTTACAAATAAAAAATTTGCAAATAAGCTCAAAATATAATACCAATTCGAATCAAAATATAAAAACACACAAGTAAGGGTAACCTTTCTTTCGAAAGGATGTTTTAAGGGTGGTGTCTACCTTCCCTTAATCATAACTAACCCAGTACTCGAATCTCTGGGACCAGTTTCTAATTTGGGATTTCTAGTTCCCTCATATTACTAGATGGCGACTCAAATAAAATCTATTTCCCCCAATAAATAATAAAACAATCTTTTTTTGTTAAAATACAACAAAAGAGCGGAGCCGTCGCCCGACGTCGTGTATAGACAGAATGACGACTCCACTGGGGACTTAGGGTTGAACCAACTGCTTGTGTGTGCTTTTCATTTGTTTTGTTATTGCTATTTATTTTTTGAGTATTTATTTTATTTGCAGTATTTATTTTTTTGCAATATCAATTGTAAATCATTTTCATTTTTTTAATTACACATGCATGCATGTTATTTATTTGTGTATTCACACACTTCACAGTGAACCCATAAAAGCTCTGGACCCGAGCTCGTCCTTTTTAAGATTAGAAAAGAAAGATTCAGGTGGCAAGTGTGACTTATGTCCACTGATGCTCATCTGGACTTTCGCTTGGATTGTAACTCACCCTATGCAACGGGTATTGTGGAATTTTCTTCCCATACTCATGTTGTATAAGGTTAAGAGGCTGATTACCCTTTTGGGTAATTTGGGCAATCTAAGAACCAAAGATTTAAGATTAGAAATCAACTGAGCCAAATCTTATGAGCTAGATCCTATCAATTAGATATACCTTTAGGGACACAAACAAATATCAATGCATTAACATACATGTTCATATACATTTCATATTCTCATTAAATCTCCACCGATCCTTATAGGAAGTGTGAGATGGAAAAAACCATTGCTATTGAGGAATTTTTGACCAGATCAGAATTGAACCAACATGATGAAGGGGATTGTTTGCCATCAAAGTTTGAGTCTCAGTTGCCAGAACATGTTAAATAGATGACAGGCCACTGGTACAGACAGTTGCTAGATTGTTGGGAAAAGTTATCCTCTCATGATCAAATCGATTTTCAGAAGCAATATGGTGATCTATCACATTTACTGAAAATTAGAGTCCAACATGCTTGTTTTCAAGCCATGATAGGGTTTTGGGATCCAGAATATCGGTGCTTCACTTTTGATACTGTGGATATGACTCCTACCATCGAGGAGTATGATTCCCTGTTAGACTTTGTCCCAAGTCAGAAAAGGTGTACTTACACACATACAGAGCATGCACCTTCTAATTTTGCTTGGATTGCTCAGATTAGACTGTTAACTAGCAAAATCACAGGCGACTAAAACGAGGAAATAGCCAGGGTTTGGTTTTGGAATATACTAGAAGCCATATTCAACAGAACTACACGATGAAAGCAACGAAATTCGACTGAGAATTTTGGCCCTAGGCATATATGGTTTGGTTCTTTTCCCATCTACCGAGGGGATGATCGATTTTGAGGCTGTTAATGTTTTTAAAAGTGTGGTGACCTTTAAAATCAACCCGGCTGCAGCAATATTGGTAGAAACCTTCTCATCCTTGAATTATTGTAGAAAAGCTGGAAGGGGTCGTTTAAGATGTTGTTTGCAGTTGTTGTTTGTCTGGACTGTGAGTCATATGATTGAGGGGAAGATTTCAGGTTTGATTGGTACCCCATGGCATCTTTATTCTAAGTTGGAGAATTTTGCTGAAAAACATTTGCATGAAGTAGGAAGATCCACATGGGAATCAATGTTTCGAAGTTTAAGTAAATCTCAGTTTCATTGGAGGAGTCGATACTCTTACTTCAACTCTTATCTGGCATACTGTGGTGAGTACCCATGGGTTCCGTTGATAGGAGCCCGCTGCTGTATTAGTTATTGTCCCAACATGGTTTTGCGACAGTTTGGATTTGAGCAGTTTATTCCACGGACTACTGAATTGGCAACATTTTATGAAGATTTCAAGACCTCGAAGAAATTATTAGAGCCAGTGAAGAAGGCATGGAAATATCCTGGTAGGGTTGCTTCTGCTAAGAGAGTAGAAGGAAAAACAACTAAAGGGTATCCGATATGGAAAAAGACGAGAGGGAAAGGGTACAAAGTTCCTCCTTTTGAAGGGCCACCCAGGTCTTTGATTCAGTCTGCTGAAGACATATACGAAGAAGTCCGCGCCCAACAAGAATCTTACAACCTAAGTTTGAATGCTGAAGTGGAAGAGTTAGGGGCTAAAAGAAGAAGGTTAGAATCTAATCTAATCACTCAAGAAAAAAGCTTTGGCTACCACAAGAAAAGAAAAGGATGATTTGTCAGCCCAACTACAACAACAACAACTTAAGTTCCAACAACTACAAGAAAAATATGTACTTTTGTTAGAGGAGAAGAAAAGGAAAGATGTTAGCATAAAGAGATGGGTTGGAAGAGCATCAAAAGCTGAGAAAATGGTATTGAAGTTGGAAGAGACAAATGAATCACTACAGGAGCAATGCCGAAGTCAAGATATAATAATTGCCAATCTAGATGAGCGGGTGGATCATTTGATTTCTATTGAGCAAACCTTATCATTAGAAAAAGAAAATGCAGAAAGAGAAGCAGAATGTTGGGCTTCTGAAGCTATATATGCGCTATCATGTACAAGCAGATGATGCCAAGAATTATGCTTTAGGATTAAGAGGCATAGCCCAACAAATAGCAGACGGTGAGCCAATGACTAGAAATGAATTCCATCGGTTTTTTGGGTTGATCAGAGATGGAATTAATGAGATCTCAGCATATGATGGTCCAAGGATTTGGAAAGATTGAGTCTGTTGTGATTGTAATATTGTAAAATAATGAAAAAGAATTTTATGAGAAATGCTTTTTTTTATTCTTATTTATGGCATCAAATTTCTCCCCTAAATCGGTTCAAGTCCCTGTAGGTTTGGAGTCCTCAGTGAGAACTTTCTTAAGAGAATCTGATCTGGTCTATTCCTCGTTATAAAGTTAAAAAAAATTGAAACAATAACAAATATGCATAAAGCATATGCATTTTTGCATCCATTTGTGCATTTCATTTAGTTTACTTGCATTCACTCAGGTTAAAATATAGATCCCCCAAAAGGCCGTAAAATTCATTACACTCGACAACGAAGGAAGATAATGGAGAACGAAGAAAGGGCACACCTGGAGGCTCATTATCAAAGAGAGTTGGAGAACATGAAAAATGATATAGCACGACTTACAAGCCTACTCGAGCAGGCCCTAGTATCCAAGTCTGGGGAAGGCACCTCTACTCAGCCGGTAGTTGCAACTCCATCTATATCTATGCCATCAACTCCTTTTGTATTCCCGCCTCAAAATTTAGGGGCAAATCCTTCTTCATTTGAACAACAGTTCACTGCCAATGTTCCACCAGCACAAGTGCCAGTTAATGTAAACCTGGCAACTGATGACCCACAAAGGATGAAATTCTCTGAAAATGTCGATTATGATAAAATTGACCGCTCTGGAAGAGAGATTGAAGGCAGTAGAAGGAGCAGACTTATATGATCCTGTTTATGCTGCAGAAATGTGTTTAGTTCCAAATGTAGTTGTACCCAAAAAATTTAGGGTACCAGAATTCATCAAGTATACTGGAACTGAATGCCCAGTCACTCATCTTAATCTTCTTATTAGTCTGCATAAGATGGCTGAAGTAGTGAATGATGAGAAACTTCTCATCCATTTCTTTCAAGATAGTTCCTTTCTGGATCGGCATTAAGCTGGTGGATCGCGGCACAAGCTGGATACAACACCAAGATCAGAAAGTGGAAAGATTTGGTAAAGCTTTCAACGTGGAGCAGTATAAATTCAACATGGAGGTAGCCCCGGACAGTGGTCAAGCTTGTTAGTCATGGGAAAAGGGCAGGCCAAAGAGACTGTAAGAGAATATGCTTTGAAGATGGCGTGAAAATAGCATCTCATGTGCAATCCCTCTTTGTTAGAAAAATGAAATGGCACTTAAAAACGCACTCTGTTTTTCTAACACTTTAAAATCTCCTACTTTATTGACAACACCTGGTGGGAGTTCAGCTCAGCAATTTCTATGATGCTGTAACTAT